>NW_016108304.1:0-2201 GCF_001604975.1 Cebus imitator
GCTTGGCACAGTCAGGGAATGAGTGAGGAAGGAAGCACATGGTAGAAAAGGTAGCATGGGAGCAGAATGCGGGGTGCCTCATGAACCAGTGCAAAGAATTTGACCTTTACTGAGCACGATGGGAAGCCATTGGAGAGTTCTGAGCAGACTGTGCAGTAGCACAGTTTTGCATTTTGAAAGGATCACTGTGGCTGCTGCTGGAGAATTGACAGTGGAAAATGAAGAGGAAGCAGGGAGACCATTTAGGAGGCTGCTGCAATAGTCCAAGTGAGAGAGAATGGTGAATCAGAGCAGCGTTCCTGCAGCCGAAAGTGGCTGGATTCTGGGTACGTTCTGGAGATGGAGGTAACAGGACTTATTTCATCCACCTCTGGGTGTAGCAAGACTGGAGGGTGAAGGTGTGCCATTCATCTTATTTGCTGATTCTGTACTTGTGAATTTGCAAAATTTGCATTCTCATAAAATGTACATGTAACCCCTAAACCAACACTTGTTGTACTTTTAGTCATTTGCTGACATGCAGAGTGGTGAAAATTTTGAGTACCCAGAGGCGCATGTTCCCAGCTGAGGTCGAACAAAGTGACACTCTGCAGTTTCAGCTCTCACATTATAAATGTGTTCTTGCAGTCTATCTTGTGCCATTTATTTTTGCATTTTTCTTAGTGATTTTACTATTTAAAATGGCATCCAGGTGTAGCGCTGAAGTGTTGTTTAACGTTCCTAAGCACAAGAGGGCTGTGATGTCAGCACTGTGGGAGGTTGAGGCAGGAGGATCGCTTGAGTCCGGGAGTCTGAGACCAGCATGGGAAACATAGTGAGACCTTCCCTCCTCACTGTCTCTACAAAAAAAAATACTGTTTAGTATTTTTCCTAAGCATTAGAGGGCTGTGATATCAGCACTTTGGGAGGTCAAGGCAGGAAGATCGTTTGAGCCTGAAGTGAACTATGATCACACCACGTCACTCTAGCCTGAGTGACAGAGCAAGACCCAGTCTCAAAAAACAAAACAAAAATTCAGGTAAAGAGCTGTTGGCTGAGTTCTATGTTAATGAATCCACAATATACATTACATACATTAAATAAGGGGTCTTTAAGTAGTTAACACACAAAAAGTAGGTTACGTACTGATCCATTGATAAAAATGTGACCCGTGGCTTTTAGGACCCTAACCCAGTACGTCCCCTGCACACAAAAGTTCAGTATTTGCTGATTTCTTCTGCTTCAGCCTCCCAAGTAGCTGGGACCANCCTCAGCCTCCCGAGTAGCTGGGATTACAGGCACGCGCCACCACGCCTGGCTAATTCTTTTATTTTTAGTAGAGACAGGGTTTCACCGTGGTTAGATGGTCTCAATCTCTTGACCTCATGATCCGCCCACCTCAGCCTCCCAAAGTGCTGGGATTACAGGTATGAGCCACTGTGCCTAGCCAGAAGCTGCATTCTTTAAGAAAATCTACAAAACAAAAAAGAAAAAAAAAAACAAAAAAAAACAAAAGAAAATCTACAATGAAGTAGATTTTATCCCGGGCTGGGATACCATATTTGATTGGCAACAGCTGAGAGAAGGGTAAACTACAGCTCAATGCATGGGTTCTCATCCTGGCTGATGGAAATCACTTGAAGAGTTTAATAAATGTTACTATCTGGGTTCCACCACAGAGCTTGAGTTGATATGGCATTACAAGTTGCAAAAGCTTGCTAGGTGATTCTAAACTAATGTGTAACAAAAACTTCTGAAAGCTTTATTTAGCATTCCTAAGAATCACATGCAGAGCTTGTTAAAAGAGATTACTGGGTTCCACCCTCAGAGGTATTAATTAAGTAGATCTGGGATGGGACACCAGAATCTGCGCAGGTGATGCTCAAGCTACATGTCAAGTAGCACTGCCCTGTATCACTTCTATCACGAAGCCACAGAACCCAAGAGAACTCGGGTTGAACAAAGCCCAGCAATGGAGCTCCCTTCAGCCAACAGTAACTGTTCTCATCTCTTGGTTTCACTTTTCCTCTGTGGCCTTAACTTCTCCTACACCTCACCTTCCATGCAGCTTAGTGGGCAGCCTCAGTCCTAGCTGTGAGAGCCTCATATCCACACATCAATCCTGGCTTTGCTCAGCCCACGTGTTCCTTCTCGAACCAATCCCTGGAGAGAGATGAATAACCTGGCCAGCCTGACGAATGTGCCCATCTTTGTGAAAGGTG
>NW_016108304.1:4201-7082 GCF_001604975.1 Cebus imitator
CCACCACACCAGGCTAATTTTTGTATTTTAAAAGTAGAGACAGGGCTTCACCATGTTGGCCAGGCTGGTCTTGAACTCCTGGCCTCAGGTGATCCGCCCACCTTGGGCTCCCAAAAGTGTTGGGAGTTACAGGCATAAGCCACCACCATACCCAGTTGAAATATTCTTTTTTTGAAACAAAGTTTCGCTCTTGTTGTCCGGGCTGGAGTGCAATGTTGCAATCTCGTCTCAGCTCACTGCAACCTCCATCTTCCGGGTTCAAGTGATTCTCCTGCCTCAGCCTCCCGAGTAGCTGGGATTACAGGAACGCACCACCACGCCCAGCTAATTTTTTGTATTTTTAGTAGAGACAGGGTTTCTCCACGTTGGTCAGGCTTGTCTCGAACTCCCAACCTCAGGTGATCTGCCTGCCTCAGCCTCCAAAAGTGCTGGGATTATAGGCGTGAGCCACTACACCTGGCCTGAAATATTCTTTTACATAGTCATATAGCTTAAATTGAACAAAGTATTTGGAATTGCTAACATAAACTTAAAATAAGAGATTAGTAGATTCAAAACAATAGGAGAGGGTATCACAACCCATGTAAAAGTTTTCTCTGGTAAAGAATACCAAACCTATGTACAAATATATAACTACATGCGTATGTTTTATCACACATACACACAAGCAAAGATATCACTGATGAGAAGATTTGATAACTGTTAACTAAAAGTAGCACGGTACAGGATCTCTATCGGTGAGTATTGAGAATACTGTGTCCACAATTTACCAGTGTTGATCTTGGTCAACTCACTTACCCTCAGTAAGCCCTGGTGTCCTCAGTTAGAAGACAGGGATAACATCACCTAATTCATAAGGCTGCTGTTTCAATGAGCTAGGATAACACGTTAAAACCTAACTCAGTCTAACAAATTAAAGGAGAGAACATGAATTACCTTTCTCAGCAGACAGTTTACTAACATCCATGGTCTTATTTAGCACTTTGATAGCTAAAGCCAGTGCTGACTTCAACGTCATTTCTCCTTCTTTGTAGTCCTGTTTCAACATTGACACAGCCGCCTATAAAACATGAATCAACACAGAATTTTGTTTAAGTTTTTACATTTTTTAGAAACATGAATTGGTCTAGAAGAAAAATGCCTAAATAAGTTTTATAATGATTATCATTTGAGATGGAGTTTCACTCTTGTTGCTCAGGCTGGAGTGCAATAGCGCCATCTCAGCTCACTGCAACCTACGCCTCCTAGGTTCAAGCAATTCTCCTCCCTCAGCCTCCCGAGTAGCTGGGATTACAGGCACGTGCCACTACACCCAGCTAATTTTGTATCTTTAGCAGAGACGGGGTTTCTCTGTGTTGGTCAGGCTGGCCTCGAACTCCCGACCTCCCAAAGTGCTGGGATTACAGGCGGAAGCCACCGTAAGCAGCCTAAATTATGATTGGCATTACAAGTATAAACTTTTTTTTTTTTTTTTTAAAGACACAGGGGCTCACTCTGTTACCCAGNTGTCACCCAGGCTGGAGTGCAGTGGCACAATCTCGACTCACTATAGCCTCCGCCTCCCAGGTTCAAGTGATTTTCCTGCCTCAGCCTCCCGAGTAGCTGGGATTACAGGTGTGGGCCACCATGCCAGGCTAATTTTTGTATTTTAAAAGTAGAGACAGGGCTTCACCACGTTGGCCAGGCTGGTCTTGAACTTCTGGCCTCAGGTGATCCGCCCACCTTGGTCTCCCAAAGTGTTGGAGTTACAGGCGTGAGCCACCATGCCCAGCTGAAATATTCTTTTTTTGAGACAAGAGTTTTGCTCTTGTTGCCCAGGCTGGGGTGCAATGTTGTGATCTGGTCTTGGCTCACTGCAAACTCCACCTTCTGGGTTCAAGCAATTCTTCTGCCTCAGCCTCCCGAATAGCTGGAATTACAGGCACGTGCTACCACACCCAGCTAATTTTTTGTACTTTTAGTAGAGACAGGGTTTCTCCACGTTGGTCAGGCTGGTCTCAAACTCCCAACCTCAGGTGATCTGCCTGCCTCAGCCTCCCAAAGTGCTGGGATTATAGGTGTGAGCCACTGCACCTGGCCTGAAATACTGAACAAAGTATTTGGAATTGCTAACATAAACTTAAAATAAGAGATTAGTAGATTCAAAAGAATAGGAGAGGGTATCACAACCCATGTAAATGTTGTATCTCTGGTAAAGAATAGCAAACCTATGTACGAATATGTAACTACATGCATATGTTTTATCACACATACACACAAGCAAAGATACCATCGATAAGAAGGTTTGATAACTGTTAACTAAAAGCAGCACGGTACAGGATCTCTATCTGTGAGTATTGAGAACAGTGTGTCCACAGTTTACCAATGTTGGCCTTGGTCAACTCACTTGCCCTCAGTAAGCCCTAGTGTCCTCAGTGAGAAGACAGGGATAACATCACCTAATTCATAAGGCTGCTGTTTCAATGAACTAGGATAATACGTTAAAACCTAACTCAGTCTAACGGAGTGAATTAAAGGATAGGACATGAATTACCTTTCTCAGCACACAGTTTACTAACATCCATGGTCTTATTTAGCACTTTGATAGCTAAAGCCAGTGCTGACTTCAACATCATTTCTCCTTTGTAGTCTTGTTTCAACCTTGACACAGCTGCCTATAAAACATGAATCAACATAGAATTTTGTTTACGTTTTTACATTTTTTAGAAACATGAATTGGTCTAGAAGAAAAATGCCTAAATAATTATTACAGTGATTATTATTTGAGATGGAGTTTCGCTCTTGTTGTCCAGGCTGGAGTGCAATAGCGCGATCTCGCTCACTGCAACCTACGCCTCCCAGGTTCAAGCAATTCTCCTGCCTCAGCCTCCCGAGTAGCTGG
>NW_016108304.1:13553-16229 GCF_001604975.1 Cebus imitator
AGCCAAGACTTGTGCTGTGACTATGCCTAGCCATGCCTGCTAGCTGTCGAGTGGGCCCATCAGAGGCTCTGTGGAGGGGTGACACCACTTTGAACAAGTGAATCAAAAGGCCCTGATAATCAGCATTTACCAAGCCCACCACTGAAGGGAAAGGCTCTAATTAGCACAGCCAGCTCTCCATGAGCTGCACAGTTAAATTCTCACAAAGTGTACAAGGCTTGGCTAAATTCTTCCCAGACCTCCAGGAGACTTGTTCTTTAGTTAAGATTCAGTATAGTGCAACAAAATCCTGCATAGCCGTTCTAAATACTTTGAGGACCTACTATATGCCAAGCACCATACTATTTTATTTCATTAAACTGCCACAACCACTTAGGAGGCTCTGAGGCCCAAAGAAATAACTGGTGCAAGGTCACACAGCATGTATGGGTGAAGCCTGGACTTGAACCCGAATCTCTGTGACTAAGTCTGTACTTTTATCATTACACAATGCTGGCTTCTCCACTTAATGTTTGCTCTGCACTTAAAAGGAGTGACGCCTGGTACCAGGCCTCAAAGAGGTTTCTTGTGCCTCAGCCTCCTGAGTAGCTGGGATTACAAGTTTGTATTAACACATCCAGGTAATTTTTGTATTTTTAGTAGAGACAGTTCCGCCATGTTGGCCAGGCTGGTCTTGAACTCCTGACCTCCTTCCGCCTCCCACTGCTGGGATTACGGGCACAAGCCACCATGTCTGGCCTAATTTTTAAAAGTGTTTTGTAGAGACGGGAGGTCTCACTGTTGCTCAGGCTGGTCTTGAACTCCTGGTCTCAGGTGATTCTCCCACCATGGCCTCCCAAAGCGCTGGGAAGACAGGCATGAGCCACCATGCGCGGCCCCGACAGGCAATCACTACCTCGAACCTGTCCCACTTCCCACCACTGAGCCGAGGTCTGGGGCTTTGCCATCAGTTCTGCCCCCTGAAGAATCTGGAAGGGAAATATTGACACAGCCAACCCCTACCCAGACAGGAGGAGCCCCAGCCAGATGACAGCATTGCTGGTGTGCAGGAGACAGGATATGGCTCCCGCTGCTGTGTTGCAAGCATGAGTGTCTGCCACGTAATGAGATGCCCAGCATGGCTGCTGGGGCCACATGGTGGGCGCAGCCACCCACTCACCATATCTGCTGTTAAACAGGATCTGCACACACTCCTGGAGTGTGTTAATGTCTTCGGTTTCCTTTATGAAGGCTTCCCACTTCTATATCAAAACACAAGAGGCACAAGTGAGCAGGGCCTTCCAGGATGGTGACATGCCCTCCACCGGCTGCGACCCCTGGGCTTTCACCTCCAGAGCCCCCGAGGCAGGCCCCATCCCCCAGCCCTTCCACCCTCTCCCACCTCATGTATGCTCCCAGGGAGCGTACCTGAAGTCAGGGTGTTCTGATGCTGCCCCGTCTGCCCTCTCCTCCTGCCCTGACATTTGCCTCTGGCCTCTCCCACGAGTGTGGTGTCAGTGCTGGCTCAGCCTGTCCATCCAGAGTTCATCCTACCCAAGACATACAGGAGGCTGGAAGAGCAGTCCTCACAGCAGAAAAAGAGGTCAAGTCTCTCTCTCTCTCTCTTTTTTTTTTTTTGAGACAGAACTCAGTCTGTCACCCAGACTGGAGTGTAGTGGCATGATCTTGGCTCACTACAACCTCCATCTCTAGGGTTCACAAGCGATTCTCCTGCCTCGCCCTCCTGAGTAGCTGGGATTACAGGTGAGTGCCACCACACCAGGCTAATTTTTGAATTTTTAGTAGAGGTGGGGGTCTCACCATGTTGGCCAAGCTAATCTCAAACTCCTGACTTCAAGTGATACACCTGCCTTGGCTTCCCAAAGTCCTGAGACTACAGGCGTGAGCCACTGTGCCAGGCCACATCCACACCTTTCTGGGCTGTTTTACCAACACAGTCTTGACCAACCTATGCCCCCATTTTCTGCTCTGCCAGAAGGAGAGAGAATAGGCACCCCCCACCCCTACTCCAAGGAGGCTGTGGGTTGCAGTCAAGGGGTTCATGCCAGGCTGATTGCAGGCCAGGATGGGGACCTGAGAGTATTGGTGGATCCTTGGGGAATGTGCTAGAAGCTGCATTCAAAAGGAAATGAGGTGAGTGGAGGGTTCCTTCCACTCACACACCCTGCTCTTCCCACAGTGCTCAGCACTGTCCAAACTGAATGCCGAGGTGGCCTTGGGGAATGTGGCTCCCCTCCCAGCTTGGTGCCAGTTCTCCGGTATCTGCAGAGCTTTAAATAAAACAGCAAATTTCCCGATGCTATAAATAGCAGCTCTGCCTGGCTCCAGAAGCCAGGTCCACTGCCCCATGCCCTGGGAGCCTGCGGCCACAGGACCTCTGCTGTCCACTCTACCCAGCCCCCAGTCCCTCATCCTGGCCTGGAAGAGGGTCTAGGCTCTCAGGGATGAGTGTGGCTGGCTGGGGGCATGGCTGCACCCCAATAATGATAGGCCCAGAGCTGGGGGATGCCCTTCCCTGAAACAGCTGATCTTAGCGATGTGATGTGAATACTAACAGCAACAAGAGCTGGTGTCTACTGAGTGTGAACCAAGCGCCAGACATGGCCCTAAGTGCTTGCCAGTTATGAATTCGTTTAACCCTCAGACCCACCCATTCTCCCCTTTCACAGATGAGCA
>NW_016108304.1:17453-19068 GCF_001604975.1 Cebus imitator
GGCTAAGGTGGGTGGATCACTTGAGGTCAGGAGTTCCAGACCAGCCTGGCCAACATGGTGAAACCCCATATGCACTAAAAATACAAAAATTAGCCAGGCATGGTGGTGGGCACCTGTAGTCCCAGCTACCTGGGGATCTGAGGCAGGAGAATTGCTTAAACCCAGGAGGCAGAGGTTGCAGCCAGCTGAGTTCGCACCACTGTACTCCAGCCTGGGTGACAGAGCGAGACTGTCTCATTAAAAAAAATTGTGTTGGAATAAGTGCATTTGGTCCTGTGTTCAGGGATACATAGTTAAGAGGAAGAACTGGTTTGCAACCTTGAGCCTTTCTGTCCCCATCTGGAAAAGGCAGATGGAAGTGACTGTCTCTGGCCCACCCTGGGGTTCACCCAGCCAGTGTCTGTCAACTCCAGGGCTGCTGAATGATTCCATCAAAACCCATGGCTGCTTCGATAACACCACACTGAAAATCTCAGACAACGCTGCTTGCTGAGTTCATCTCCCACACACCACCACCCTGGCTAGACAGGGTTGAGGACCCAGACAAAGGCTCAAGCATCTGCTCCCAGGGAATGTCAGCCTGGCCTTCTGGTGCCCTGGGGTACTCATGGCAGAGCCTGAGGAAGTCTGACTGTAGCTCCTTCTGGGCATTCAGGAACATTCTCCCCTTCTCCGTGCCCACCATGAAGGCACTCTCATCATTCATGGCAACACAGGCCACCTCGGCATTCAGTTTGGACAGTGCTGAGCACTGTGGGAAGAGCAGGGTGTGTGAGTGGAAGGAACCCTCCACTCCAAACACGGCTAGTACCTGCTTCCAGGGTAGGATGTGAACTCCCAGCTGCCTGAGACCCCAGCAGTGGCTCCAGGACCCCAGCAGTGGGTCCCTCCACTGTTCTTGGTCTTAGATTCTGTAGTGGGATTGAATGAATGACCCTTCAGGGATTGCTGATGGGGGCTGGAAGAGGACACATGTCCTCTGTTCCTCCCTCCAAGGTCCTTGTCTTCAGGGAAAGCCCATCTTAGCTCCAGGCCCAGGGACAATCCCATGCTGGGCTCTCTTGGTCCCTCTCAAGTCCTGGATGAAGAGGAGGTGGAAAGAACCACAGGATAAGTAGGGATCGAACAGATTAGGGCTGCAATCCCACCTCAGCCACTTCTGCTGCGGAATGTGAGCAACCCATGTCCCTCCTCTGGACTCCAGTTTCCACATTTGTTTTTTTGCTTTTTGAGATGAAGTTTCACTCTGTCGCCCAGGCTGGAGTGCAGTGGCACAATCTTGGTTCACTGTAACCTCCACCTCCCAGGTCCAAGTGATTCTCCTATCTCAGCCTCCCCAGTAGCTGGGATTATAGGCACATGCCACCATGCCTGGCTAATGTTTATTTTATAAGTAGAGATGGGGTTTCACCACGTTTGCCAGGCTGGTCTCGAACTCCTGACTTCAGGTGATCTGCCTGCCTCAGCCTCCCAAAATGATGGGATTACAGATATGAGCCACTGTGCCTGGCCAGTTTCCATGTCTGTAGAACTGGGGACAAGCAGCCCAGCTGTATGGTGCCACTGGGCTTGGGTATGGGGATTCAATGGTTGGAGGAAAAGGGTCTCTAAACTG
>NW_016108304.1:20983-26884 GCF_001604975.1 Cebus imitator
AAAGAAAATGCAAATAACCACATTGCTAGCGGCCATGGCACTGGCTACCACTGCCCACGTCAGCCACACCACCACCACTGCCAAGCTAACAGTGCTTCTGGACACAGCTGAGCTCCTGGGGACCCTCCCCATGAACGTTGCTCTGCATAGGGGAGGGCTCATCGTGGAGAGTGTGGCACCCAGCCACTTTCCCAGGGGTGTCTCCCACCTCTGCCCCAAACACCACCTAAGCAGCCCTTGAGCCACCTACAGCAGGAAGAGCTTGAAGGCGGCCCTTTGTTTTTCGGAGAGACTTTGTACCCAGAAATTAACTTTAAAAACTGGTCATGCTTCAGGCAAGGTACTACCCTCTCTGTGCTTCATCACCCAAAAATGCAGGGGTACAGCTAACAGATGTTAGGTATTTTATTTTATTTTACTTTTATTACAATTTTTTAAAAAATTGAGACAGTCTCAATCTGTTGCCCAGGCTGGAGTACAATGGTCAGTCTTGGCTAACTGCAACCTCTGCCCCCCGGGTTCAAGTGATTCTTCTGCCTCAGCCTCCCAAGTCGCTGGGATTACAGGCATGTGCCAACACATCTGGCCAATTTCGTATTTTCAGTGGAGACAGGATTTCTCCACGTTGGTCAGGCTGGTCTCCAACTCCCAACCTTGTGATCTGCCCATCTCAGCCTCCCAAAGTGCTGGGATTACAGGTGTGAGCCACCACACCCAGCCTGCCAGGACTAGACTTTTATGTACTGAATCTCACTTAAGTCTCCCACCCTTGACACAGGCATTGTGGCCCTAGCTGCAGTCTGGGAAACTGAGGCTTAGGTCAGTGAAAGCTCCTCCAAGTGGCTGAGGTAGGACTGAGCTACAAGGCAGGGTGGGGGTGCTAACCATGTCCCCTCCTCCTGGGAGGGCAGGGACACTCACCATGGAGTCTAAGGCAGACATGAGGTTGCTGATTTCATCTTTGAGGGAGCAGGCAGAGTTCCAGCGGTTAAGTCCACAGCTGTTGGCGAGGACATCATAGCACTTGCCCAGCAAGGCCACTGTCACCTGTGGGGAGGAAGGAGGCAGTGGTAGTGGGCACGAGGCAGGGGGCATGGCTCATGTGTTGACTGCCCACCCCAACCCACCTGGCCCCCACACTCACAGATCTACCACTGTAACCAAGGACAACCTTCCCTGAGCCCAAGGGCTTTATGTGTGACAGCATTAGAGCCTGCAAAGGCCTGGGCACAGGTGGCAGAATAATTCACCTTCTGTGCCACCTCCCAAGTCTGCACCTCCAAGCCAAGCCCAGTACCAGGACCAGTCTGTTGGGCAGGGCCCAACCACCACCTCTCCCCAGGTGTGCAGGTTTAGCCACAGCCCTTCCTCCCTCATATACCCTCCATGGCTCTTTACTGCCCACATTAGTTCTTAACTCCTCAGCCTGGTATTCTAGTTTCCTGGTCTCCTGTCCCTCACTCCAGTTCCCCCTCACACTCCATGCTCCAGATCCTCTAAGCTGTGCCACTCCCAGATGTACCAGTGTTCACAGTTCCCTAATCTGTTTGGGTTCCATTCTTTCTGCCTCAAGCTCCCACCTGGCCCTGCCATCATCTTCTGGTTGTCCATGAAGCTTTATTTTTTGGAGATGGAGTCTTGCTCTGTCAACTATGTTGGAATGCCATGGTGTGATCCTCAGTCACCTAGGCTGAAATGCCATGGTGCAATCTGGGCTCACTGCAACCTCTGCCTCCCAGGTTCAAGCTATTCTGCTGCCCCAGCAACCCAAATAGCTGGGATTACAGGTACATGCCACCACATCCAGTTACTTTTTGTATTTATAGTACAGATAACGTTTTGCCATGTTGGCCAGGCTGGTCTTTAACTCCTGACCTCAGGTGATCTGCCAACTTCTACCTCCCAAAGTGCTGGGATTACAGGTGTCAGCCACCGCACCCTGCCTATTTTTAATATTTTTAATTTAATTTTATTTCGAGACAGAGTCTTACTCTGTTGCCCAGGCTGGAGTGCAGTGGCATAATATCGGCTCACTGCAAACTTCCCTGCCTGGGTTCAAGCAATTCTCCTGCCGCAGCCTCTCTGGTAACTGGGGGTGTGGCTCATGTGGCGGCTGCCACCACCTGTCCAGCTAATTTTTGTATTTTTAGTAGAGACAGGGTTTCACCATGTTGACCAAGCTGGTCTTGAACTTATGATCCACCTGCCTTGGCCTCCCAAAGTGTTTAAATTACAGGCATGAACTACTGTACTCTACCCCATCAAAGTTTTTAATTGTCCAACCTGCTGGCCCACCTCCAGTGCCCCTAACCTGAAGCCAAGCTGGGTCAGGAGATTGGGATGTCTTCCCCTTCTTTTCACATGCCTCTGAGCTTGGCCATCACATTTTTGCATCAAGCCACATGCTCCTGAGGCCAATGCCGTCAGCCCCAAGGTTTCCCTGCTAGCCATGAGACTTGGCCTCAGGGATATAGAAAGATACAGCAGGGCAGAGGCTGCTTTGTCTTAGCTTGGGGGCTCCCCAGGACAGGACTCTCCCGTTGCAATGCAGTTTCTAGAGAACTGAGCTGCATCATCCCACTCAAGTCCAAGTTCCCAATTGTGGCCCCCATGGCATGGCACAGGCTTGCTGGGTATAACAATGCCCAGCTGGGCACCCAAGGGATACAAAGATCAGCTTCCCTCAGCCCCTGGTTCTACCCTGCCCCTCTCCTTCTTGCCCCTGCGACCACTCACAGGCTGCCTCCGTGTCAGGACCTGCCCTCCTGGCAGCTATCCCTGCACCAATCCAAGCAAAGAAGGTAGAGACTAGAGGCGGGACGGCTCTGTTTACCTCTCTGGACTCAGTCCCAATACGCTCTATGTGGCCTCTGCTGGGTGCTGATGACACAGAGCAGAGCTGAGGACCCAAAAGAGCTGTTAACCTGGTCTCTGTCTTCTACCTGCACACAAGGAGTTTCTGCACCCAACGGAGAGCAGAGCTGAGGACCCAAAAGAGTCTGTAAACCTGGTTTCTGTCTCCCACCTGCACACAAGCAGTTTCTGCACCAACAGGGTGGGGCAGACCCAAGCAGGAAGACCGTGGTGCTGGTGCCACAAAGGGCACCAGGCCTAGGGTGTCTTCTGCCACCATGGCTGCCCCTGCAGACTGTAAGCTCTTTGAGGGCAGACACCAGGTCCACCTGCTATGGTTTGCACCCCAGGGCCTGGATCAGTGCCTGACATGCATGAGGCCCAAGGTGCGTGGTCTCAGCCACAGACAGGCCTTTCAGTAAGTCATGATCTATTGATCACTGGCCAATGACACAGAACAGGTGTCAGAGTGCACCACACTTCACGATGCCAGGGGTGCCCAACCCCAGTGACAGAAACATCCTGAGAAATTAGAGACGCGTCAGAGCTTGGCTCCAACCTCAGTTCTGGCTCTCCTCTGCTTTTTGGCTGTGGATAAATATTGACTCAAACAAACTGGCTGGAGGGTGTATGGCCAAAATGTATATTGAGTTTGCTGCTAAATGTTTAAAAAAAGACATTTCCTCTCCCACGTTGCAATTTAATAGAAGTTTGCTGTATTAAGGGAGGCAGAGGGGATGACAGGCCATGGATGGGACCCACAGATGAACCAAGAGGTGGCCAGTGGCCACGGCTGGGGATATTTCATGGCATGAAGCCCGCCGGAGGGTCATGCCTGTGACTGGGCTTCATAGAAGACCTAGCTGAGAGGTCTGCTGGCCTGGAAGCTGGGAGGCGTCCCCCTCCCCCACCCATCCCCAGCCAGCCAGTCCCTTGAGCCATTCCCAGAAAGGCCTTAGGGCTACCAGCCTCCCAGCTGCTGAGGCCCAAGGTGAATCAGGGCAAAGCAGGAGGCACCAGACTGCAATCCAGCCCTGGCCTCCTGGTCGCCCCAGCCTCCACCTTCCAGCAAGGGCTCTAATCCATTTAGGAAGGAACCAGGGACTCCAGGAGGGAGGGACACAGAGAGGGAGGGAAGGACAGGCTGGGCTGTGGGCCATCCCCCGCTCCTTATCCCAGTTACCCGGGCTTGTAGGACCCTCTGTACCGAGCCACAGCCCAGGTGGATGCACTTCGGGAGTATGGAGAGAGATGGCTGCTTATTGCAAATGTCCAGGGCCTCAGATGGAGGGAGAGGCAGCAAGAATGTGGCAGGGGGAGGGGGAAGATAAGACCCAGGCTCAGGTGTGCTGGGATCACCTTGGGTGAGTCCTGAAACTCAGAATTTTTTAATTTGTCAAGTAGGAATGGTTCTAAGCAGAAAATTAAGGCAGAGGCTGGTGCAGTGGCTCGCGCTTACAGTCCTGGCATTGTGGGAGGCCAAGGTGGGAGGATTGCTTAAGCCAAGGAGATTGAGGCTGTAGTGAGCTACGATGGCACCACTGTACTCCAGCCTGGGCAACAGAGCAAGACTCTGTCTCTTAAATAAAAACTAAAATTCTGATAGCAGGACGGGGTGCAGAGGCTCACGTCTGTAATCCCAGCACTTTCAGAGGGTGAAGCAGGCAGATCACTTGAGGTCAGGAGTTCGAGACTGGCCTGGACAACATGGTGAAACCCAGACTCTACTAAAAATACCAAATTTAGCCAGATATGGTGGTACACACCTGTAGTTCCAGTTACTCGGGAGGCTGAGGCAGGAGAATCACTGGAATCCAGGAGGCAGAGGTTTCCAGTCTGGGCAACAGAATGACATACCATTAAAAAATTTTAAAAGTAGGTGGGGTGCAGTGGCTCACACCTGTAATCCCAGCACTTTGGAAGTCCAATGCGGGTGGATCACAAGGTCAGGAGTTCAAGACCAGCCTGGCCACTATGGTGAAACCAGGTGACTACTGAAAATACAAAAAATTAGCCAGACATGGTTGCATGTACCTATAGCCCCAACTACTTAGGAGGCCAAGGCAGGAGAATTGCTTGAACCCGGCAGGCAGGATTGCAGTGAGCCGAGATTGTGGCATTGCACTCCAGCCTAGGTGATGAGTGAGACTCCATCCTCCCCAAAAAAAGTAAACATTCTGATGGTAGCACTGGCCAGCATGAGCTATGGTCCTTCCTCCAGTATCATTGATTTTAGAGACAAGAAAGGCACTTGCCCCAGGCCCAGCCAGTGCACAGCGGGCAAGAAGGCTGTCTCCAGACACATTCTTGCTGCCACCACGATGCAGGAGGACCCACAAGGCAGGGGAACCGCACTTCCCACATTCACAACAGCGCAGGGGACAGACCGGCTGCTCACGTGCATTGCTGACACAAATCTAACTGGGCCCAACTGGACCTTCCTAGGTTTAGCACAGAAAGTTTCCTCTCCTGGGAAACCCCTCAGTCCCAGGCCACCTAGGACGGTTGGTAATCCTGAAATGCAGGGAGCAACTGGAACAGAAGCCCAGATGTTTCTCTCAGCAGCCAAATACACAGACACTCACAAGGAAGAGAAATGTCCCAAACATACGTCCTTTGGGTTCAAAAAGTCAACTTCCCTAAATGAAGGTGAGAGACGTGTGTGGTCACTGTAGCATGATTCACAACAGCAAAACCATGGAACCAACCGAGGTGCCCATCAGCAGTAGAATGGATGAAGGAAATATTGTGCATGTACACCGTGGAATACTATGCAGTCATAAAAAAGAACAAGAGCATGTCCTTTGCAGCAACATAGCTATAGCTGGAGCTCATTATCTTAAGCAAATTAACACAAGAACAGAAAAACAAATACTGAATGTTCTTGGCTTGTAAGAGGGAGCTGATAGTTGGGTACTCATGGACATAAAGACAGGAATGACTGACACTGAAGCCTCCAAAAGCAGGGAGAGAGGGGAAAAGAAGGGACTCAAAAGCTACTTATTGGGTGCTATGCTCACTAGCTGATGACAAGATCAATTGTACCCC
>NW_016108304.1:27306-29558 GCF_001604975.1 Cebus imitator
TAAAGCAAGGACAGCAGGTAGCACAGCTGCTGCCAACACCTGCTGTTCAACGCCCAGGCTCCTGGGCCCCACCCCATGAGAAGTGACTTCTCCCTGGGCAGCAGGACCTGAGACAGCGTATTTTTTTTTTTTTTTTTGAGAGTTTTGCTCCGTCACCAGGTGCCGGGCTGGAGTGCAGCGGTGCAATCTCGGCTCACTGCAACTTCTGCCTCCCAGGTTCAAGCAATTCTCCTGCCTCAGCCTCCCAAGTAGCTGGGACCACAGGCTCACACCACCATGCTCAGCTAATTTTTTTGTATTTTTAGTAGAGATGGGGTTTCACCATGTTGGCCAGGATGGTCTCAATCTCTTGACCTCATGATCCACCCACCTTAACCTCCCAAAGTGCTGGGATTACGTGAGCCACTATGCCTGGCCTATTTTCTTTTTTGAGATGGAGTCTCTATTACCCAGGCTGGAGTGCAGTGACATAATCTCGGCTCACTGCAACCTCCACCTCCCAGGTTCAAGTGATTCTCCTGCCTCAGGCTCCTGAGTAGATGGGATTACAGGCATGCATCACCACACCTGGCTAATTTTTGTATTTTTAGTAGAGACACAGTTTCGCCACGTTGGTCAGGCTGGTCTTGAACTACTGACCTCAGGTGATGTGCTTGCCTCAGCCTCTCAGAATGCTGGGATTATAGCCATGAGCCACCGCACCATGCCCAGACACTGTATTTTAAGTTTGCAGGAAGTCTTACACCCAGCCAGGTGCAGGGCCTGAGTCATCTCCAGGGATGTTCCCTACTCAAGGTTCCAAAAAGCTCAGCCTCCCTGCTTGCCTGCCGCCTGCCCCGTGTCTTGCCCAGACAGCAGCAGATTTGCTGGCTGCCAAGAGAGGAAGTGTTTGGGTGTTCTCACTGTCCACTGTGGAGTGTCATTCCTAAGACTAGAGAGGACCCTCAATGGAATGGGGGTAGTGGAATGGGGATGGAGAGAGGCAGAGGGCACCTAACAAGTGCATCTCTACACCAAAGGTGAGTGTGACCACTAGCAACTCAACACACACATGTAGGTACACTCACAACCCCACATTCCCACACACATGCACACACACACATGCCCATACTGACACACACGTGCACACTCCCCCACATATGCCCACACACACACACATGCATACCCAAACTCGCCTACACACAAACCCACACGCACACCCACACATGCATGCACACATACACACTCATGTACACACATGCATGTACACACACCAGATACCCACTCACATGCACAACCACATGCACACACACACCCATATTCACACCCACACACCCCCACATGCCTACACCCCCACATACTTCCCCCACATGCACACACACACACCCATACATGCATACACACATGCACACTCATACAGACACATGCACTCACACACACATAGGCACATATGCATTCATGTGCACACACACACATGCACACTCACGTGCAAGTCCACACACATACACATGAGCACACACGCATACCCATGCACACATGCATATATACATACATACATGCACACACACACAATAGTACAATTCCTCCTGGGTTCAGTCCCAGCAGTCTGAATACAGTGAAACCCTTCACAAGCAGGTGGCCGGCCCCAGCCCCAGCCACGCTGGGATGCAGAGATGAGCAGGGTATGTCCCCACCCTCGAGAGGCTCACTGCCCTGTCAGGAGTCACGTCACAGAGCAAGCTGAGCCCATATTCCCCCCAGAGCCCCACACTCCAGCCTGCAGGCTTTGCACTGTTGCTCAGGTCTTTGTACCTGCTGTGCCCTTTTTAAGAGAGACCCTTCCCCGCTGCTGGCTCCCTCTTAGCTGTTGTGGGCCTGTCCACACCTCCTGTTGTGCCCCTTGGCTGGGCTCCCTCACCTCCTCCTTCCCTCCCCATCCAGGATGTGAAGGCCTCAGAGTCCCCATGCACTGGATCCTGGAGAACAGGGCTGATTGCTTTCAACTGTGTGTGCCCAGGCCTGCTGCACAGAATGAGGCCTGGAAAGGCTTCTGAAGAGCGAAAACATTGATGCAGATTTAGAAGAATCAGGAGACACAAAGAAGAAAGTGCTGAGATTACAGGTATGAGCCACTGTACCTGGCTGCCCTCAGCTCTCTTAATGCTCCCCAAGAAAACCATAAAACAAAACAAGAGTGCTGTGCTTAGCCACTGACATTTTGCTGAATGGACACATGGCGAATGAATGGATGAGAATGAGACTCTGTAAGTGAC
>NW_016108304.1:30959-32125 GCF_001604975.1 Cebus imitator
GCCATGCTCACCATCACATCACTCAGGGAAAGTTCTGTTTGAGGAACGAGGCTGGCAAAGGCATGGTGCCAATTTTGGTGGCATGAGCCTGTAGTCCCAGCCTCCTGGGAGGCTGAGGAAGGAGGATCGCTTGAGTCCAAGAGTTTGAGACTGCAGTGAGCTATGACTGCACCACTGCACTCTATCCTGGGTAACAGAAAAAGACTGTCTCAAAAAAATAAAAAGCAGAGCCCTCACCTTTGCCAGGGCAGAGAGGGACACGGCTCAGTGAACAGTAGGCAAGCACTTGCCACTTGTCACTTCAGACAAGTTATTAAACTTCCCTGAGCCTCAGTTTTCCCATTCATAAAGTGAGGATGATAAACTCACATCACAGCAGAGGCTTGAGGCTTCAATGGGGCCATGGGTGTAAACACTTCCTCTTGCTCTCCTGCCCCCAACCTCAAAAGCACTTCCCAGAAACCTCCAGGAGAAGCCTTCACCAGGGGCAGGATCCTGGGCAGCAATACCATTTCGGGAGTCCCTGCTCTGGGTCCCCAGACCCTCCACCCTTCTCTACTTGGCCTTGGAGCTCTGAGACTGTGCTCTTCATCTCAGGTTGTAAAGACCTCCCACCTTCCCCCAGGAAGCCTTGCAGACTGGAAACAGGGACCCCTGCCCCCTCAACATCTCCTCACACCCCAAGCCCAGAAGGCCCCATCAGGGACTTCCCTGTACCCTGTGAGTCTTTTCCCAATGCTGTGGTTCCGGATTCAGGGTTAGCCTGGGGCCACCACAGCCTAATTGGACAGCAAGACATGACCCTGTCCCATCCACCTGACCACCATCAGCCCAGGTCACTGCTGTATTCAGACTCCAGAAAACTGGGGGTTACCAACCCGTTTCCAACCTGGCCCCAGCAGCGGGCACTAGTGGAAAAGAGGGGCTCCGGCAGGAAGCTTTCAGCCCCAGTGACCCAGTTCTCTCAACCTCAACAACACTCATCAATTGGGTTGTAGCTGATAAGGCTTCTTCGCCTCCTGGCCCTGGGCAAGGTCCCCTTATTATTATTTTTTTATTATTATTTGAGACACAGTCTCCCTCTGTCACCCAGGCTGGAGTACAGTGGCCTGATGTTGGCTCACTGCAACCTCTGCCTCCTGGGTTCAAGTGATTCTCTTGGCTCA
>NW_016108304.1:33250-34791 GCF_001604975.1 Cebus imitator
AGCAAAACTTCGTCTCCAAAAAAGAAAATTCCATTTTACCAATACAAAGAGTAAGGCCCAGAAAATTTAAGACAATTGTCCAGGGTCACGCAACAACAGTCTCCGGAGCCCACATTACCTGTCTTTCTTGTCACTTTGTATGGTTCCGATAAGGAACAGGTGTTCCAGGCTGGACCCTGTCCAAGCCCCCTTCGAGTCCCATTTCTGCCAGCCCCAGGGGTCCAGCTTGGCCGTGTGGGGTGGAGCAGGGGAAGGAAGGGACGCTGGGTCCAGAGCCCAGTACTGCCCGCACTCACCAGCACGCAGTCGCCCAGGCACAGGCCCTTATCGCCCCGCTTCACAGAGCCGCTGTCCCAGAGGTAAGAGCCCCACTTGTTGCCCATCTTCACCGAGCTGTTGAGGATGCTCTCCCACAGCAGGATTACGTGGCTGCTCAGCAGGGGTGTGGCCATGCCCAAATGCAGTGACAGGTTCTGGGCAGTCAGTGACTCCACAGAGTGGTCGTCGCTACCCGAGCCCTCAGCCGTGGGCTGCCAGGGAAGCTGGAAGGGCCACATGAAGATGCCCTGGAGAGCTGCACACTTGAAGTAGCATACACTGCCCACCACACCATCATTCTTGCCCACTGGGTCAACCAGCACCACACTGGCCCACTGGCCTGGTGCTAACTGCATCTCACCCAGGTACTGCACCGTGTCTGGCTTCACACCAGACTGGTCGCCCACCACAAAGTCCCCCAGGATGTCATTGCCCACTTCTGCTGACTTGGGGCCTGGCTCCTCAGGGGCAGCAGCTGTGGCCAGGAAGGAGGGTCCTGATGACTGCTTGTACAGGGTGGAGCCTGCAGAGGGAGGGAGACAGGGAAGGAGGTGGCTTTTAGGCTTGGCCTCTGACTGGCACCTGGGTGGCCCCAGGAGCACAGAGTCTAGGGTTTGGAGGTGGCTGATTTGTATTTTTTGGTAGAGATGGTAATTCACCATGTAGGCCAGGCTGGTCTTGAACTCCTGACTTCAGGTGACCTGCCCACCTAAGCTTCCCAAAGTGCTGAGATTATAGGTGTTAGCCACCACATTCAACCCATGTTTATTTACTTTCTGAGACAGGATCTTGGTCTGTCACCCAGGCTAGAGTGCATTGGTCAGATCATGGCTCACTGCAGCCTTGACTTCTGGGGCTCCAGCAATCCTCCTACCTCAGCCTCCTGAGTAGTTGAACCCACAGACACCTGCCATTCCACTGGGCTAATTTTTGTATTTTTTGTAGAAGTGAGGTCTCACCATGGAAACTGAGGCAGGCATGGTGGCTGTCTCCCCCTACTACTCCAGCTCTCCAGACAGTCCCCAGGAAAGTGTGCCCTCAGAAGCAATGTTTCCAGGCTGGATGCAGTGGGTTATGCCCGTCATCCCAAAACTTCAGAAGGCTGAGGCCACTGGATAACCTGAAGTCAGGAGTTCAAGACCAGCCAGAACAACATGGTGAAACCCCGTTTCTAGTAAAAATAAAATAATTAGCTGGGTGTGGTGGCATATGCCTATAATTCC
>NW_016108304.1:36471-37566 GCF_001604975.1 Cebus imitator
CACCTCCCCACCGGGTGTGCTCAGGCCCTCAGCTGTTGACCCGAGAACCCCCACCCTGTATCCCCCACGTGGGACCCAGGTGTTGTGCCAGTGGTCAG
This sequence comes from Cebus imitator, assembly GCF_001604975.1. Taxonomy (NCBI): domain Eukaryota; kingdom Metazoa; phylum Chordata; class Mammalia; order Primates; family Cebidae; genus Cebus; species Cebus imitator. Next base: position 36,570 of record NW_016108304.1, read on the forward strand.
TGAGGCCCCCATGATTGCATCGCTGCACTCCAGCCTGAGCAACAGAGTGAGACCTCATCTTTAAAAACACATTAAAATAGGCTGGGCATGGTGACTCATGCCTGTAATCTCAGCACTTTGGGAGGCCAAGGAAGGCAAATCACTTGAGGTCAAGAGTTCAAGAGCAGCCTGGCCAACATAGTGAAAACCTGTCTCCACTAAAAATATCATAATTAGCCAGCATGGTGGTGGGTGCCTGTAATACAAGTTACTCGGGAGGCTGAGGCAGAAGAAAGAGGAAGGAAGAGGTTTCAGCGAGTTGAGATCATGCCACTTCACTCCAGCCTGGGTGACAGAGCAAGACTCTGTCTCAAAAAAACAAAAAACAGCCAGGCATTGTGGCTCATGCCTGTAATCCCAGCACTTTGGGAGGCCAAGGCAGGCAGATCACTTGAGGTCAGGAGTTCAAAACTAGCCTGACCAACATGGTGAAACTGTGTCTTTACAAAAAAAAAAATTAGCTGGGTGTGGTGGCGGGCGCCTGTAATTCCAGCTACTCTGGAGGCCTGGATGCCGAGGCAAGAGAATCGCCGAACCCAGGAGGCGGATGTTTCAGTGAGCTGAGATGCCGCCACTGCATTCCTGCCCGGGTGACAAGAGTGAAACTCCATCTCAGGAAAAAAAATATATACACAAAACAAAAAACAAACAAAAAAATTAAAATAAACCTCCTACGTGTAGTTGATCCATTCCCTGGACAGTGATTTCTGCTCAGACAAGAGGCACAAAAGAATTTACTTCAAGATTCAAGTTGAAAGCATGATAAGCACCTAGGGACACCAGGGGAAGGTGGCTGCAGCTGACAGCATGATCCTGTAGCCAGTGGAGATAATGAGGGTGCCCAGATGACCCATTCTCTTCTCTGCCTGCAAGGACACGGGTCCTGCCCTGCCTGAGGAAGTGGCAACTGGCCTTTTCCCTACCTGCCCAATCTCACCAGGATGGATTCCATTTCCTG
>NW_016108304.1:38681-46131 GCF_001604975.1 Cebus imitator
TGTGATTATACTATTGTGAATATGTAATATATATAGCGTTTTTCTTAGGAGAGGTGCATTGAAATATTTAGGCATAAATAGTCAAGATGTTTGCAACTTACTTCAAATGGAGAAAAAGAGAAATTATGTGTGTATGTGTGAGAGAGAGAGAGACAGAGAAAGACAGAGACAGACAAAGAGACAGAGAGAGAGAAGGAGAGAGAGGAGGAGGCAGGAAAAATGGCAACATGCTGAGAATTACTGAACCCAGCCAGGTGAAGTGGCTACGCCTGTAATTCCAGCACTTTGGGAGGCCGAGGTGGGTGGATCACTTGAGGCCAGGAGTTCAAGACCAGCCTGCCCAATACTATGAAACGACGTCTCTACTAAAAATACAAAAAATTAGCTGGGCGAGGTGAAGCATGCCCCTACAGTACCAGCTACTCCAGAAGCTAAAGCAGGAGAATCACTTGAACTCAGGAGTTGGAGGTTGCAGTGAGCTGAGATCATGCCACTGCACTCCAGCCCTGGGTGACAGAGTGAGACTCCATCTAAAAAAAAAATACCCAACCCATTATGGGCACTTGGTAACTCAATGTAAGAGAAGCTGAGCTCTTCTGTGCCAGGCACTGCTCTTTGATCCTTGCATGGATTCAATTATTTAATCCTTAAACACAGGGGGCCAGGCAAAGTGGCTCACACCTGAAATCCCAGCACTTTGGGAGGCTGAGGCAGGATGATCACATGAGCCCAGGAGTTTGATATCAGCTGGGGCAGCATGGTGAAACTCCATCTTGCACCCTGCCTGTATCTCTATTTTAGAGAGGAGGAAATGGAGGCAAAGACAAGTGACCTGCCCCAGGTTCCACAGTGAGTAGGAAGGCAAGGAGCTAGGACTCGGCCTAGACTCCTAACCGTTGTCTTGAAGGACAGCCTCCTCAAGTACCTTTAACTCTGTTTATTATTTTTTAGACAGAGCCTCACTCTGTCACCAAGACTGGAGTGCAGTGGCATGATCTTGGCTCACTGCAACCTCGGCCTGCTGGGCTCAAATGACTCTCCTGCCTCAGTCTCCTAAGTAGCTAGGATTACAGGCAGGTGCCACCATGCCCGGCTAATTTTTGTAGTTTTTTTTTTTTAGCAGAGACAGGGTTTCTCCATGTTGCCCAGGCTGGTCTCAAATGCCTGACCTTGTGATCCACCCACCTCAGCCTCCCAAAGTGCTGGGATTATAGGCGTGAGCCACCGTGCCCAGCTATTTTTATTTTTTGAGACAAGAGTCTCACTCTGTTGCCCAGGCTGGCATGCAGTGGCTCACTGCAGCATCTGCTTCCCAGGTTCAAGCTATTCCTATGCCTCAGCCTCCCAAGCAGCTGGAATTACAGGCACACACCGTCAAGACCAGCTAGTTTTTGTATTTTTAGTAGGGATGGGGTTTCGCCATATTGGGCAGGCTGGTGTCAATCTCCTGACCTCGTGGATCTGCCACCTCAGCTTCCCAAAGTGCTGGGATTACAGACATGAGCCACCACACCCAGCCGCACCTTTGCCTCTGAGTGCCAGGTGTCCCTCAAACCTGTCCCCTCCCTGGGTGTTTCATGGGTCCCTGGCCCCAGTCCCCTACACAGTCACTCAAGAGAGATGTTGGTTGCTTCCAAGCCTGGGATAGGCTGCGTAGGTCCCCCCAAGATGTCCACATCCTAATCCCTGTAGTCTGTGGACACATCTTCTCATAGAGCAAAAGGGACTTTCCTGATGTGATGAAGTTAAGGATCTCTAGAGGGAGAGATTGTCCTGGGCCCTCCAGGTGGGCACTAAATGTAACCACAAGGATCCTGATTAGAGGAAGGCCAGAGTTCAAAAGCAGAAGATGGGGCAGCAAAGAGGCAGAGGCTGGAGTTGTGCACTTTGAAGATGGAAGCAGGAAGAAGCATGAGCCAAGGAAGGAAGTGGCCTCTTGAAGCTAAAAAGACAAGGAATTGGGGCCTGACCAGGTGGCTCACACCTGTACTCAGAGCACTTTGGGAGCTGAAGGTGGGCAGGTCTCTTGAGGTTATGAATTCGAGACCAGCCTGGGTAACATGGTGAAACCCCATCTCTATGAAAAATAGGAAAATGAGTCAGGCATGGTGGTACCCTGTAGTCCCAGCTATTCAGGAAGCTGAGGCAGAAGAATCGTTTGCACCTGGAAGGCAGAGACTGCACTGAGCTGAGATTGTGTTACTGCACTCCAGCCTGATGGACAGAGCAGACTCTGTCTCAAAAACAAACAAAAAAGACAAGGAAATGGATTCTCCCCTAGACCCTTCAGAAGGACCCAGCCCTGCTGACATCTTTATTTATTTTTTATTTTTTTATTTTTTGAGACAGAATCTTACCAGTCTCCCCCAGGCTGGACGGAAATGGCGTGATCTCAGCTTACTGCAACCTCTGCCTCCTGGGTTCCAGCTATTCTCCTGCCTCAACCTCCCGAGTAGCTGACATTACAAGTGTGAACCACCACAACTGGCTAATTTTTGTATTTTTATTTGTTTATTATTATTATTATTATTATTTTGAGATGGAATCTTGCTCTTGTCTCCCAGGCTGCAGTGCAGAGGCACAATCTTGTCTCACTGCAACCCCCACCTGGTTTCAAGAGATTCTCCTGTGTCAGTCTCTGGATTAGCTGGGTTTACAGGCTTGTGCCACCATGCTGGGCTAATTTTTGTATTTTAAGTAGTGATGGGATTTCACCATGTTGGCCAGGATGGTCTCAAACTCCTGACCTCAAGTGATTCACCCTCTTCAGCCTCCCGAAGTGCTGGAATTACAGACATGAGCCACAGCACCTGGCCCAGACACATTGACTTTAGCCTTGGAAGATACTCCTTTCAGACTTTTGACCTCCACAACTGTAAGGCAATAAACTAGTGTTGCTTTAAGCCACTATGTTTAGGTAATTTGTTTGTTCATTTTTTTGAGACAGGTCTCGCTCTGTTGTCCATGCTGGCATTCAGTGGCACAATCATGGCTCACTGCAGCCTGACCTCCTGGGCTCAAGTGATCCTCCCACCTCAGCCTCCCTAGTAGCAGGGACCACAGGTGTGCACCACATGCAGTTATTTTTTTTTTTAAGCAATGGGGTCTTGCTATATTGCCCAGGCTTGTCTTGAACTCTTGTGTTCAAGCGACCCTCCTGTCTGAGCCTCCCAGAGTGCTAGGATTACAGGCATGAGCCACTGGACCTGGCCTCTTTTAGGGCTTGAAATACCAGTTATAAATTCATGGCTCCCCAAATTATATCTCAAGCCTGGGCTGCTCCCCTGGGCCCCGACTTGCTTCCAACTTTGACTGGATGAGACCCTAAATTGAACAAGCCACCTACGGCCCCACCAGCTACTCCTCCATCTTCTCTGTCTCTACCAACAGCACCTCCATCCTTCCCCAAATTCAGCCAGAATCTCTGAAGTCAGTCAACTCCTCCCTTTCTCACAGCTTACATCAGCACATTCTGTTGGCTTCAGCTGCAACATACACCTAAGAGTCAGTGACTCACCACCCCGATGCCACCACAGGCATTGCCTGGATTATTACAACCTCCTACGTCTCTCCTCCCTTATCTGTCCTCAAGCCAGCAACCAAGGGATCCTGTTAAAGCAAGATGGATCCTGTTCCCCTCTGCTCAGAACTGCACCACAAACTCCCAGCTCACTCTGAGCAAAAGTCAAAGTTGTTATCTGGCCACACCCCATCTTCCCTGTCCATCTCCAGCTCATCTCCTCCCACGTCCCCTGACCTTCCTCCAACATCCTGGCAGGTGACCTACCCCTACAATGCCTGTATCATGCACTGGCCCCTGCCTTTGCCTTGTCCTGGTTCTTCCCTGGCCCTGCCCTTACCCTGGAACCTCCTCGGCCCTGCCCTTTGTCTGGCTCTGTCCCTGAACCAGCATTGGTCTGGCCCTACATTGGCCCTGACAATGCCCTGGCCCCCACTGGCTGTGCCTTGGCACTGGACCCACCCTATGCTTGCTTGGCCCTGGCCCCTCTTGGCCCAGCATTGTCCCTGGAACTGCCCTGGCTATGGTCTAGTGCAGACCATGCTCTGTCCATTCCATGGACTTGATCTTGCCCTGCCCTCGTTCTGCCCTTGCTCTGGACCCTCCCTGGGCCTCAACTTAGACTGGTCCTGTCCTTGACCCAGCCATGCCTTGTCATGGAATCCACCCTATGCCTGCCTTGGCTCTGGCCTATCTTGGTCCTGCCGTGTCCCTGGACCTGCTGTGGCTATGGCATGTCACTGACCCTGATCTGGCCAAGCCATGGACCTGACTATTCCCTGGCCCTGCCATGCCCTGGTTCTGCTCTAGTGATGTCCTGGCTTTACCCTTCACTAGCCCTGCCTTGACCCTGTGCTATCCTAGTTCTTCCTCAGTCTTGACCTTGTCCCAGCCCTACTCTGGCCTTCTGAGGCCCTTCCTGCCTTGTCCTTGCCTTTCCCTTGCCCTGCCTCTGGTTCTGACCAGGCCCTGCCATTTCCTTGGCCCTTCTGTGTCCTTGCCCTTGTCCTGGCCCATTTCTGGCCCTGCCTTGAGGTGGGACCTGCCTGGTCCATGTCCTGGGCCTGGCCTCTCTGTCCCTGCCCTGCCATCCTCTGGCCCTGTCCTTGCTCTACACTGGCCCTATCCTGCCTTGGCTCTGCACTACCCTATCCCTGCCCTGCTCTATGCTGGTCCTTACCTTGCCCTGTCCCAAGCCCTGTCCCTGCATGTTCCTTCCCTGGCCGTGGTTCTCCTCTGCTTCTGGCTCTGCCCTGGTTCTCACTTTGGTCCTGTCATGTCCCTGGCTGTGACCCTGAACCTGGTTTTTTCCTAGCCATGACCCAGCCCTGGTCCTACCCTGGTTCTGGCCCTGCCCTGGCACAGTCCTGACTGGGCACTGCCACTTTCCTTGCTCTGTCCTGCCAATACAGGGGTCCTGACATGGTTCTGGTTCTGTCCTCACCCTCGCTTGGCCATGGTCCTTACCCTACCACTTGTCCAGCCATAGCCCTGACCTGGACTTGGCCCTGATCCTGCCCTGCCTCTGACCTTGCCCTGCTTCTGGCCCTGGCACTACTTTTGCCCCTGCCCAGCCCTGGCCTTCCCTTCCCTGGCCTTTCCTTGGCCCACTGCTGCAATGGCCCTGCCATGTCCTGTCCCTGATTCTTCCTGGGAGCAGCTCTGAGGGTGGCTTTGGCATTCAGCCTGGCCCTGCAGTGCCCTGCCCTCATCTGGCCCCACATTTGCCATATCTTGGCCATATGCTACCCTGTTCCTGTCCTGGACCTGCACTGGTCCTGCCATGGCCCCTGGCCTGTCAATGGTTATGGTCTTGGTCCTGTTCTGTCTCTGACATGTACTTGGACATGTCCAGGGCTTGATTTGTCCCAGTCCTACCTTGTCTTGTATTTGCTCTGGACTCACCAAGGTCCTGCCTGTTCTGCCCTTTCCTGGCATTACCATAACCTAGTCATGCCATTACTCTGTCTTACCCTACACTTAACCAGGTGATGTTCTGATTCTGGCCTGNCTCTACACTGGCCCTATCCTGCCTTGGCTCTGCACTACCCTATCCCTGCCCTGCTCTATGCTGGTCCTTACCTTGCCCTGTCCCAAGCCCTGTCCCTGCATGTTCCTTCCCTGGCCGTGGTTCTCCTCTGCTTCTGGCTCTGCCCTGGTTCTCACTTTGGTCCTGTCATGTCCCTGGCTGTGACCCTGAACCTGGTTTTTTCCTAGCCATGACCCAGCCCTGGTCCTACCCTGGTTCTGGCCCTGCCCTGGCACAGTCCTGACTGGGCACTGCCACTTTCCTTGCTCTGTCCTGCCAATACAGGGGTCCTGACATGGTTCTGGTTCTGTCCTCACCCTCGCTTGGCCATGGTCCTTACCCTACCACTTGTCCAGCCATAGCCCTGACCTGGACTTGGCCCTGATCCTGCCCTGCCTCTGACCTTGCCCTGCTTCTGGCCCTGGCACTGCTTTTGCCCCTGCCCATCCCTGGCCTTACCTTCCCCGGCCTTTCCTTGGCCCACTGCTGCAATGGCCCTGCCATGTCCTGTCCCTGATTCTTCCTGGGAGCAGCTCTGAGGGTGGCTTTGGCATTCAGCCTGGCCCTGCAGTGCCCTGCCCTCATCTGGCCCCACATTTGCCATATCTTGGCCATATGCTACCCTGTTCCTGTCCTGGACCTGCACTGGTCCTGCCATGGCCCCTGGCCTGTCAATGGTTATGGTCTTGGTCCTGTTCTGTCTCTGACATGTACTTGGACATGTCCAGGGCTTGATTTGTCCCAGTCCTACCTTGTCCTGTATTTGCTCTGGACTCACCAAGGTCCTGCCTGTTCTGCCCTTTCCTGGCACTACCATAACCCAGTCATGCCATTACTCTGTCTTACCCTACACTTAACCAGGTGATGTTCTGATTCTGGCCTGCCCTAGCCCCTTACTGGATTTGTCCTGACCCTGACTTCGCTTTTGCCCCACCCTTTCTATGGCCAGGCTCTGGCCCTGTCCTGCCCGTCCCTGCCATGGTCCTGCTCTGTCCTTATCCAGGCCCTGAGTCTGCCCTGGCCTGGCCCCAGGCCTTGCACTGGCCCTTCCCTTGCTCTTCCTTACTCCTCCATATCCTGGTCTTGCCTTCACCCTGCACTGACCCTTCATTGGCTCTCTCTGCATTGGCATGACTTTGGCCCTGACTGTGCCTTCTCCCTGGCCTTACTCTGGCCCTGACCTGTCATTCTCTATCCTGGGCTTTTATTTGCCCCACCATACGCTGACCCAGTGCTTACCCTACCCCTGCTCCTAGGCCTGCCTCTGCTATGGCCCTGCCCTCATTTTGGCCATACCCTGTGCTACATTAGTACTCCTCTAACAGGTCCTATCCTGCCCTGGACCTGCCTTTGCTTTCTCCTGGTCCTGGTTCTGCCCTGGCTCTGCCCTTACTCTGGCCCTGTCCCTGACCCAACCTTGACCTGGCCCTAAACTGGCCCTGTCAATGTCCTGGCCCTGTAACGGTCATGTGTTGGCACTGCACCCACCCTATGCCTGCTTTGAACCTGACCCCTTCTTGGTCCTGCATTTACCTGCCCTGCCCATAGCATGGTGCTGACGCTGCCCATGCCATTGACCTGACCCTTCCCTGGCCCTACCATTCTCTGGTTCTTCCCTGGTGCTAGTCCTTCCTTGGCCCTGTGCTATCCTAGTCCTGCCTTGGCCCTGACCTTGCCCTGGCCCTACTCTGGCTTGCTATGTCCCTCCCTACCATGGTCTTGCTTTGCCCTGTCCCTGCCTTAAGCCTCACCTGGCTCAGGTTCTGAACCATTCTTGCTTTGTCCCCTCCCTGGCCCTGCTTTTTCTCTGGCCCTCTCTGGCTTTGCCCTTTCCCTGGCCCCTTTCTAGCCCTGCCTTGTTGTGGGCCCTGCCCTGTCCATGTCTCGGTCCTTGCTTTCCC
>NW_016108304.1:47516-48710 GCF_001604975.1 Cebus imitator
CCCTGACTTGGTCCTGTCCTTCCCTGACCTGTATCTGCCCTGGCCTTTCCTTGGCCCTGTGCTACACTGGCCCCAGCATGCACTGCCTCTTCCCTGGACCTGGACTGGCCTGTGCCTTCACTCTAACCCTGATTTTTGTCCTGGCTTTGGTCCTGGCATGACCTCACGCTGCCAGTGGTCATGGTCCTGGTCCTGTACTGGCTGTGACTTGGACTTGGATATGTCATGGGCTTGATTGTTCCCATCCTTGCCATGGCCCATCCCTGCCCTGTCCCCACCATGGCCTTGCCTCCTCTGCTCTCTCGCAGGACTGACCTGGCCCTGCCCTGGCCTATCCTACCCTGGTTATGCCCTGACTCTGGTCCCTCCCTGTACCTGCCCTAACCTTGCCTTGGCTTTTTCTCTACTCTCTCTATGGCCTGGCTCTGGACCTTCTGTGCCATGATCCTGCCCTTATCCAGGCCCTGACCCTGACCCTTCCATGGTCCCTGGCACTGCCAAGCACCTATCTTGACTCTGCCATGGCCCTGGCCCTGGTTTGTCCTAGTATAGCCCTTGTCTTGAACTCCCTGCCCTGACATGTTCTGGTTGTGTCCTCATCCTGCCCTGGTGCTGTCCTCGGCCCTTAATCTAGCCTTGACTAAGCCCTGCTTGGGACCTGCCCCTAGCCCTGACCTGGCCTGGTCCTACACTTTGTCCTGCCATAGCCCTGGACTTGCCCTGTCATGAACTGGACTTGGAGGTATCCAGGCCCTGAACTGACCTGGCCCAGCCTTGGCTTGTTCCTGTCCTGCCTCTACCCATCATCCTGCCCTGCTCTGCCCTGTCTTGGCACTGAATGGCCCTGCAACAGCCCAGTCATGACAATACCCTGCCCTATACTACCCTGGCCCTAGTCCCACCCTCAATATGGCCTGACCCTGCCTCCGCCCTGTACTAGCTAGCACTAGCCTGGCCCTACCTTGACATTGGCCCTATCTTGTCTATGAACCAGCTCTGTCCCTGCTCTGCCATGACCCTGCTCTGTCACAGCCCTGGCCCTGTCTCCAAGCTGGCCCTGGCCCTGACCCTTACCCTGCTCAGGCCCTTCCCTGGCCTTGCCCCTCTGTTATGCCCCTGACCCTAACCTAGCCCCTGACCCCGGCCTTTTCCTGCTTGAGGCCTTACCCTGGTTCTGCCCTGGTCCTGATACTG
>NW_016108304.1:49885-51291 GCF_001604975.1 Cebus imitator
CAGTGATGCCAGGAAGTGAGGTGTGTCTGCTCTGTAAAGATGAGTCTGGAGTAGTGAAGAAGCAGGGGGCCCTGTCAACCCTGCCCACCAGAAATGATGCTCAGCAGGGCTTAGCAACAGTAGTCTATCCTCTGCACCCACAACGTAAAGCCTAGGAGGAAACCAGAGGGGAGTTAGCCAAGTTACAAAAGAACTGCTGAAGCTGGGAGGCTCCACAGGAAGGAAAATGCCAGAATGACAGAAGCTTCTGGCCACAGTGTTCTCACGAAGATAATTAAAACGAAGCTTTGGCAGCCATCCCAGAACAATCTCATGAGGAGAGATGGGGTCACAGAGCTTCCAGGCAGTTTTGGAGTTAAGCACAGCTCTAGAGAAGCTGAAGTCCAGGGAGCCACCTGCATCTGCATGGCAGTAATCAAGTCCATCACTTATTCTCCTCTCCCTCCAAGCTGTCACTGCAAGATCCCACTCTGCCACTTAATAGCTGTGTGACCTTAGGCAAGTTACTTAACATTTCTGAGCCTCAGTAAATGGTAGCTAATATTATTGTTTACTGTTATTAAAAGTGGTTGAATCTTTATAGGGTCATGCACAACCATTAGCAGGTAGCACTGGGAGACGCAGACATTTGTTATGACACATTAGATGGTAAATATTTTAGACACTGTAAGCCAAGAAGCATTACATATATATGAATATATTTCATACATACATAGCTATGGGTCCTCAGACAGTGGCTCTCTCAATAATGCCAATGACTTCCTGGCCAAGACTGGATTGATCAGTGGTTCTTACACCACATTTTCATGTTAAGTGTTGAAGGCTGCTGTCTTCTCTGTCCTGTTATTACACATCACTGAGTCGGCCCACTCTGGCTCCACTCCTGGAACCTCATGACCGGGACCAAGAAGTGAGAGGTCAGGGTCCTCTCCACTCCTGAAGTTCTACCTGCAGCCCCAGCTCTGGGCTTACCCTGGGGCCCTGTGTTGGTGCATTCCCAGGCCAGGGCAGGCTACACTCGGCCCCCCACATAACACCTGGGGATGCTGAGATGAACCAGATGTGTCAGTGGCCAGAGAGAAGGGCAGCAGCTAGTGTGGCCTCTTGCTGGTGCCTCCCCTGTTTCCCTGGGCTGATGTGGAGAGAATGACAGAAAAATAAGAAACATGGAACAGACCAATTATGGGTAATGCAATTAAAGCAGTAATAAAAAGTCTCCCGTCAAAGCAAAGCACAAGAATCATGGTTTTACTACTGTATTCAATGAAACATTTTTTAAAAAGCTAATACCAAATTTTCTCAAAATATTCCCCCAAAAATGAAGAGGAAGGAACACTTCCAAACTTGTTCTATGAGACCAGCCCTGGTACAAAAACCAGACCAAAACACAACACAAAAAAGAAAAC
>NW_016108304.1:51485-52773 GCF_001604975.1 Cebus imitator
TACAAAAGACATTCTTCATGGAAATAGAAAAAAAAGTCCTAAAATTCACATAGAAATGCAAAATACCCCAGATAGATAAAAGAATCATGAACAAAAAGAAAGAAGCTGGAAGCATCACAATACTTGATTTCAAAATGTATTATAAATCTATAGTAACAAAAACAGCATGCTACTGGCCATAAAAGGGACAAGGAAGAGACAGAGACACACAGACATAGAATGATGACAGACTTACACAAATGAAACAGAATAGAGAACTCAGAAACAAATTCATGCATTTACAGTCAGCTCATTTTTAACAAAAGCACCAAGAACACACCTTTGGGAAGGACAGTCTCTTCAATAAACTGTGCCAGGAAAACACAACACATACATGTACAAGAATAAATCTAGACCATTATCTTACCAAATACAAAAATCTGCTCAAAATAAAGATTTAAATGTAGGACCTGAGACTATGAAACTACTAGAGAAGAAAACAGTATAAATCCTTCATGAAATTGGTTAGGACAAGGCATTTTCAAATAGACATCAAAAGCACAAGCAATAAAAGCAAAAAGAGTCAAATGCAATTGCATTAAACTTAGAAGCTTCTGCAAAGAAGAGGAAGCAGTCAGAATGAAGAAACAATCCAGAATATGGAAGAATTTGCAAACTACACCATCAAGCAAGGGGTTCATACACAAAACATATAAAGCACTCAAACTACTCCAAAGCAAAAAATACAAATGATCTGATTTAAAAATCAGAAAAAGATCTACCCAAACCCTTTGTCCCTCAGCATTATTTGTCCCCATCTTCTTTTCCCGACATCCTTTGACCCCCTCCCTCTCTCCACCCTTTTTCTTCCTCCATCTACCCCAAAACTTTTTCCACATTTTTCCCTACCGTCATTTCGCAAGACGACTTCTCTACTCTCTTGCTCACTACCGTTTTCCCCACCCATCTAACCCCAAAATTTTCTCCACCGTTTTTCCCCCACTGTGCTTTCTTCCTTTCTTCCCTACCCTCTTTCCCGCCTCACTCTCATCCCCCGTTTGCTCCTCTATCTACACAAAACATGTTCCCCATCTTTTACCAAAGACTTCTCACCACTCCTTCTGCTTCAGCACCCTCTTTTCCCCCTTCATCTACCCCAAAACTGTTTTCCCCATCGTCTTTTTCCCCTTTCCTTCTTGCCACCCTCTTTCCCTTCTCCATCTACTCCAAAACATTTCCTCATCATCTTTTTCGCAAAACCTTCCCGCTTCCCACTACCCCTCTTCTTTCCCTTATCCTGCTTGCCCCC
>NW_016108304.1:53486-55588 GCF_001604975.1 Cebus imitator
TGTCCCTGTTTTTCTTTTCTCCCAACTGTGTTTTTTCACACCTTCTCTACCTCCTGCTCACCCCTCTGTTCCCCCCCCACCATCATCTTTTTCCTCCTCTCAATTGCCACTCTTTTCCCCTTCCATCTACCCAAAAAGTTTCCCCACAATCTATTCACAAAAGCTTCTCCTCCTTCTTCTCACCTTTTTTTACTCCCTCCATCTACCCCAGAATAGTTTTCTCACCATCTTTTCCTCACCATCTTTTCGCAACGCCTTATCCTGTTCGCCATCCTCTCTTTCCCTTTGGCAATAACCACCCTCTTTAGCCCTCCCATCTATCCCAGAACTAGTTTCCCCCTCCTACCGCTCCAACTGCACGACTCCGGGGCTACCGCCAGCCGCAGCCAGACGAGCCGCAGCAAGGCGAACTACAGTACCGCAGACTCCAGCCTCCAGCACGCAGCACCTGGCTCTCCCGTCTTTTGCTCCTCTAAGCCCGGCACCCAGCAGCACAGCTAGCACACACAGAAGAGCCAGTAGTGGGCTGACTTCCCATCAGCACCATTTATATACTGAGGTCATGCACCGAGGTTCCTGGATTACATAGTCTCATTGGAGGTTAACAAGTCTGAGGACAACCAATCAGAGCATGGAAATAAAACCCAATCAGAGTAGGCCTAGAGGTTTTCTCTCATCCAATCAGAACATGTAGTCAAGGAGCCATGTGCAAAACCTCAGTATATAAAGCATGCTGAGGAAGCCTCACGCCATTCCAGGCTCTTGTGTATCTTGCTGGGGAGCCACTGTGTTCCCAGCTTAGAGGACCAGCAGGGGCAGTGGAGTCACCTGCTGCACGCTGGAGGCTGCAGCCTGGGGTACTGCGGCTGTCCTCGCCACAGTGCGTGGTAGCTACAGAGACTGAAGCGGCTGGAGAGGTAAGAGGGCGGCCGGAGTGGCAGGGGAGCAGGCTGGAATGATAGCCCGAAGGTGAAGGACTTTCAGAACAGGATTTCTGGGGGCAGCCCCTCAATGATTATGGGGCAGGGGATACTCTTATCCACTTGTAGGGCACTTGGACCGGGTACTTGATGCCCAAGGCTTCCCCTGTGGGTGAGAGGCAGGGTCCTGCTGGTCAGCAGTGAGAGGCAGCGTGGGGCGTGTGTACATGGGATTGCACACCTGTGATGGAAAGACATCCATGCAGAAGAGTGAATGGCATGTGAAAGTGTTGTAGCACCGCGGAAACGTATAGGCATTACAATCTGAGCTATTTGATCAGAAAATTAAAAAATAGGCCAGCATGGTGGCTCATGCCTGTAATCCCAGCATTTTGGGAGGCCAGGCAGGAGGATCACTTGAGCCTAAGAGTTTGAGTTCAGCCTGAGGGACATAGCAAGACCCTGCCTCTCCTAAAAATTTCTTTTAAAAAGCTGAGCATGGTGGTGCATGCCTGTAGTTCCAGCCGTTTGGAGGCTTGAGCCCAGGAGTTTGAGGCTGTAGTGAACCATGATCACACCGATGCACGCCAGCATGGGTGACAGAGTGAGACTGTCTGAAAAGAAAAAAGAAAAGAAAAAGCCACACGAACATGTTCCCATGTCCTATGATCCTTTTTTTCTTTTCTTTTTTTTTTTGAAACAGTTTCACTCTGTTGCCCAGGCCAAAGTGCAGTAGTGCAATCTCGACTCACTGCAACCTCTGCCTCCCGGGTTCAAGTGATTTTCCTGTCTCGGCCTCCTGAGTAGCTGGGATTACAGGTGGCCACTGCAACACCCAGCTAATTTTTTGTATTTTTAGTAGAGAGGGAGTTTCACTAGGTTGGCCAGGCTGGTCTTGAACTCCTGACCTCATGATCCACTGACCTTGGCCTCTAAAAGTGCTGGGATTATAGGTGTGAGCCACCAAACCCAGGCTTTTTTTTTTTTTTTTTTTTTGGAGACAGAGTTTCACTTCTGTTGCTCAGGCTGGAGTGCAATGGTGTGATCTCAGAAAGGCATAGAGCAGCTGTTCTCTGGGACTTGGGCCCCTCTCTCTGGGCTCCCCCACCCCCACTGTCTCTTCCCACCACCAGTCTTGTCAACCCCTTTCTCCTCAGTACCAGAGGGTGGCCACACAGTCAC
>NW_016108304.1:57421-58696 GCF_001604975.1 Cebus imitator
CCCTTCTCAAATTATTATTATTGTTGAGAAGGCGTCTCACCTAGGCTGGAGTATAGTGGTGCAATCTCTGCTCACTGCAACTTCCACCTCCCAAGTTCAAGTGATTCTCCTGCCACAGCCTCCCAAGTAGGTTGGATTACAAATGTGTGCCACCTTGCCTGTTTCTTCTCTTCCTCCTCCACCACCTCCTCTTTCTCCTCCTCCTCAGTGCTGGGATGGCAGGCGTGAGCCACTGTGCCTGGCTCCTGGCTGTTTCTCCTCCTCTTCATTGCTAGGATTACAGGCATGACCCACCACACTTGCTGTTTCTTCTTCTCCTCCTTTTCCTCCTCCTCCTCCGCCTTCCCTCCTTTTCCTCCTCCTTCTCCGCCTTCCCCCCTCCCCCTCCTCATCCTCATCCTCCTCCATTGCTGGGATTACAGACATGAGCCATCACCCCCAGCTGTTTCTCCTTCTCCTCCTCCTCTGGCTGTTTTTTCTCCTCCTCCTGCTCCCCTCCCTCTCCTCTTCCCCGTCCTCCTCCTCCATTGCTGGGATTACAGGCATGAGCCATCGTCCCCGGCTGTTTCTTCTTCTCCTCCTCCTCTGGCTGTTTTTTCTTCTTCTCCTGCTCCCCTCCCCCTCCTCCTCCTCCATTGCTGGGATTACAGACATGAGTCATCACCCCCAGCTGCTTCTTCTTCTTCTCCTCCTCCCCCTTTCCTCTTTCCTTTTTCCTTCTCCTTCTTCATTTTATTTATTCTTTTGAGATGGAATCTTGCTCTTATCACCAAGGCTGTAGTGCAATGATGTGATTTTGGCTCACTACAACCTCTGTTTCCCAGGTTCAAGCAATTCTTCTGCCTCAGCCTCCTGAGTAGCTAGGATTACAGGCACCCAGCACCATACCTAGCTAGTTTTTGTATTTTTAGTAGAGAAGGAGTTTGACATCAAGCTCACTGCAGCCTCCCACTGCTGGGCTCAAGCAATCCTCCTGCCTCAGCCTTCCAAGTAGCTGGGACTATAAGCACACACCACCACGACCAGCTAGTTTTTGTTTGTTTGTTTTTTTAGATAGAGTCTTGCTCTGTCCCCCAGGCTTGAATACAGTAGTGCAATCTGAGCTCACTGCAAACTCCATTTTCCAAGTTCAAGTGATTCTCCTGCCTCAGCCTCCAGAGTAGCTGGGATTACAAGCCTACCACCATGTCTAGCTAATCTTTTTATTTTTATTAGAGATGGAGTTCCACCATTGTGGCCAGGCTTGACTCAAACTCCTGGCCTCAAGTGATCCAC
>NW_016108304.1:61504-63279 GCF_001604975.1 Cebus imitator
CTTGGTTTCCAAGTTTCAGATAGAGGACAGGATGTGATATCAGGTCAAGGACGCCACCCCAGTTCCCCTCCTGACTCGGATGTGGTCAGAAGAGATGTGGAGCTGATGTCTGGGCCGCTTTTGCCTTCTCTGCATCCTCTTTCTCTGACTTTGTGGCATTCAGTATAGGAGGAAGAAAGGAGAGGGCTGGGTGCCAGCATGAGCCCCACTCACGGTGTGCTAAGCAAAGCCCCCCCCATCCCCCAACCAGCCTTCCTCCCTGCCAGGAAGTGGGTCATCTGCCTCTTAGTCATGGGTCTGAACCTTCTTGCCTGGGTCTGGGATGTGGTCCTGGACTCACCCCTGTCTTGGGAGATACTGGGCCCCATCCACTCGGAGGAGGAATTCCTGGCCCCACTGGCCCAGGTGCACAAACTGCCCTGGCAGTTGACCTGTCACCTGCAAATTATCTGTCTGTTCCACTGTTAGGCCTGGGGGCACAACTGAGAAGCACACTGGTTTCGGATCCCTTTGGGGGCCTAGAAGCTGAGCCCAGCCCTTCTCTGTGCAGACGGGCCCCACCCTGGACATGCTGGTTCCCTCCACCTTCGACGACATCGACTAGGACTGGCGGCTGTGGCATTCTGTCGGCTGGGTGTGGTGTGAACTGGAGGTGACCCTGCTGGAGCGGTGGACCCAGGACCTGCACACAAGAGGGGTGCTGAGGATTGGCAGTGCCCACTCCTATGCCATCATGGTCAGTGCAGCCAGGAGCAGGTAGGGCAGGTGGGTGGGCATTGTTGCTGAACAACATGGGACCTCCGGTTGCCAGCCACAGCTTGTCTCCTGGGGTGGGACGGTGGGGGACCTTTTGCCCTGTCCTGGGGGCTGTGCCCTGTGTACAGGGATAGGTGGTCTGATCTACCCCGTTGGGAGGCCATTCTTCCCATGTGGCTGGCAGGTCTCTGAGCCCCCTGCTGCAGGTTATGTGAGGGAGTGCCCCATAGCAGGGCCCCTCCTCATGCCCTGACCTGCCACCCCCTCCCCATATCTTCTGTGTCTACAGTGGGTGAACGGGGTCGATGTGCTAAAGCATGAGAAGGGCTATCTCCCCTTCAAGGCCAACATCAGCAGCCTGGTCCAGGTGGGGACCCTGCCCTCCCACCTCCATGTCACTATCACCATCAACAACACACTCACCCCCTTCCCCCTGCCACCAGGGACCATCCGCTACGTGACCGACACCTCTAAGTGGATACCATCCTGCCTCCACTGCCTGTACCCACCTTCCTGCTCCACCCCGTGGTCTTCCTGCTAGGGATAGGGTGGCCTTTGAAGATTGGAGGCCCTGGATCTGGCAAGGCTGTGGAGACATTCCAGCTGAGGCCAAAGGACCCAGGGCAAGGACCCAGCGAACCACAATTCTCCCACCCTAGATATCCCAAGGGTTACTTTGTCCAGAACACAGACTTTGACTTCAACTCGGCAGGACTGCAGCGGTCTGTGTTTCTGTACACGACACCCACCACCTACGTTCATGACACCATCACCACCAGCGTGGAGAAAGACAGTGGTGAAGGCTTCCGGCAGGATCCTTTCTCAGTGGGGCCCAGGGTGGCTCTGTTTGGAAAGCTCTCCCAGGAAAAGGTTCTCCCAGCATCTCTAAACTCTCACAGGTTCCCATCTACCCGTGAAGCTAAAATCCAGACTGTCAGGCACTGGCTCCCAAAATCACCTGTTTGGCTGGCCTCAGTTGGAGAAGAGGGGTCTGGTCTAAGGTCACACAGCTCAGGGTG
>NW_016108304.1:65181-67055 GCF_001604975.1 Cebus imitator
GGGGAAACAAGGGCACACAAATTGTCACCCTGGAGGTGGGGTGGGGCTGCTAGGAGGAACAGGGAGTGTCTGCTACTGAGTTCAGGGTTTCTTTAATTTTTTTTTTTTTTTCTGAGACAGGGTCTCGCTCTCTTGCCTAAAGTACAGTGGTGCGATCTCTCCTGCCTGCCAGCTCCACCATCTGGGTTCAAGTGATTTTTCTGTCTCCACCCCCCAAGTAGCTGAGATTACAGGTGAGTGCCACCACATGCAGCTAATTTTTGTATTTTTTTTCAGTAGAGATGGGTTTTGCCATGTTGGAAAGGCCGGTCTCTCAAACTCCTGAGCTGAGATGATCTGCCCACCTTGGCCTGTCAAAGTGCTGGGATTACAGGCATAAGGCACTGCGCCTGGCCTAAATTTTAAATTTTTAACTCTTTTCTTGAGACAGAGTTTTACTCCTGTGCCCAGGCCGAAGTGCAGTGGCACTTGGCTCACTGCAACCTCTGCTTCCTGGATTCAAGTGGTTCTCCTGCCTCAGCCTACAGAGTAGCTGGGGCTACAGGTTCATGTCACGCCTAGCTAATTTTTGTATTTTTTAGGAGAGACCAGGGTTTCACCCTGTTTTCCAAGATGTTCTCAATCTCCTGATCTTGTGGTCCGCCCATGTCAGCCTCCCAAAGTGCTGAGATTACAGGCATGAGCCACTGCACCTGGCCACATTCTTAATTTTTTAAGTTGTCTTCAGAGAAGATTTCTTGCTCTGTCACCTAGGCTGGAGAGCGGTGGCTTGATCATAGCTCACTGCAGCCTCAAACTCCTGGACTCAAATGATCCTCCCACCTCAGCTTTCTGAGTAGATAGGACCACAGGTGTGCACCACACCACTGAATTTTTAAAATATTTTGTGGAAATGGGTTCTCACTATGTGGCTCAGTCTGGTTGAACTCCCAGCCTCAAGTGATCCTTCCCTCTTGGCCTCCCAGAGAGCTGGCATTACAGGCTTGAGCTGCCATACCTTGCCTTGAGTATAGAATTTGTTTAGGGAATGGTGAAAATGTTCTTAAATTGGTGATGGTTGTACACTAGAGTGTAAGCTTTAAGTGGGTAAATTATATATGAATGATACCTCAGCAAAACTGGTTTGTTTAAAACAAACAAAAAAAAGGCCAAGTGAAGTGGCTAATGCGTATAATTCCAACACTTTGGGAGGCGGAGGCAGGTGAATCACTTGAGATCAGGAGTTCAAGACCAGCCTGGCCAACATGGTGAAACACTGCCTCTACTAAAAATACAAAAATGGTGACTTGAACGAGGGGTAGGGTGTCCCACCTGCTTGGAGCAGCCCTTTATTAGCCCCAGCTATTTCTAGGGTCTCAAACAAAGCTTACCATGGCCAAGTCATACCTGACACTGGCCTCCTCCCCTTTTCTGGCACCCACTGAGAGATGCTGAGTGACAGAGGCTCAGGCTTTGGGTGTTCCTGGCAAAGCCTCACCCCAGGAGCCCCACAGCTCAGACCCAGTGTGTGGTTCACACAGCCACACTTCCGGCCTCTTTTTCCCTTGAGAGCAATTTTTCCCTGGGAGATCCTGGATCCCTCAATCAGGTGCAGTGCTGCAGGACAGCACTTCTTTTAGGGATGACCCAGGCCTGCAGGGTTCCAGTGTTACCAGCAGACCTTGCCCCAGCCTCCATCTGAGCCCCTGCTCCTCCTCTCCCACAGGGAACATGATGTCCTCTTCCAGGGTACAGCCACCTGCAGACGGCCAAGCCCCTCCAGTGGAGCCACTGGATTCTGAGGTGAGTTGAGTGAGGTGCAGGGGCCATGCTGGAGGGGAAGACCCCGGCTGCCCTGACCCTCCTGCCCCTGGCTTTCCACAGCCACACCATGG
>NW_016108304.1:68605-70653 GCF_001604975.1 Cebus imitator
AGACATAGTCTTGTGATCTCAGCTCACTGTGTCCTTCACCTGCTGGGTTCAAGTGGTTCTCCTGGCTCAGCCTTCTGAGTAACTGGGACTACAGGCACGCATCACCACACCCAGATAATTATTTTGTATTTTTAGTAGAGATGAGGTTTCACCATGTTGGCCAAGATGGTCTGGATCTGCTGACCTCTTGATCTGCCTACCTCGGCCTCCCAAAGTGCTGGGATTACAGGAATGAGCCACCATGCCCAGCCAAAGCTGGTTTATTTAAAACTACAACAATAACACAAAACAGGCTAGGTGCTTGGCTCACATTTGTAATTCCAGCACTTTGGGAGGCCAAGGCTGGAAGTTTGTTTGAACCTAGGAGTTTTAGACCAGCCTGGGTGACATAGGAAGTCCCGATCTTTATAGAAAATGAAAATTTGTTGGTCATAGGGGCTCATGCCTCTAATCCCAGAACCTTGGGAGGCCAAGGCAGGTGGATCTCGATGTTAGGAGATCAAGACCATCCTGGCCAATGTGGTGAAATCCCGTCTGTACGAAAAATACAAAATTAGCTGGCCATGGTGCCAGCTACTCATGTGGCTGAGGCAGGAGAACCACTTGAACCCGGGAAGCGGAGACTGCAGTGAGCTGAGATCTCACCACTGCACTGCAGCCTGGCAACAGAGCAACCGAGGTCTGGGCTAGGGTCAGGGTGAAGACCAAGCTAGGGAAGGGCCAGGTAAATGGGAAAGGCCAGGACCAGGTGAAGTCAGGGCCAGGACAGGACTAGGATAGCACGTGGTCAGAGCCAGGCCAGGACGAACACAGGGTCAGGGTCTGGGCCAAGGCCAAGGCTGGGCCAGGGACAGGGACAGAGTAAATGCAGAGCCAAGGAGAAGGCAGGAACAGGGTGGGTCCAGAGCAGGGGCTGGACCAAGTCAGAACCACTACAAAGTAAAAGCAGGGACAGGGCAGTGCAAGGTCAGGATAGGACCAGGACCGCGGAAGGGCAGGACTAGAATATTACAAGGTATAGCCAAAAGCAGGGCAATGTAATAGCTGTGGTAGGATTAAGAACAGGGCCAGGTTATGGTGGGGCCTCTACAGGGCCAGAACAGAGTGTGACAGGGCAGGGCCAGGGCCAAGGAGGAGGCAGGGCCAGGGCCAAGGCTCTGCCAAGGGAGAGAGTGCTAGTGTAGGGTTAATGCAGGGTGAAGGGCAGGGCCAGGGCACAAACCGTGCAGGGTAAGATAGGGCAATGGCACGGCTGGTCCGTGGCAGGGACAAGTATAGCATAGCAGAGGGCCAAGGAAAGCCCAGGGCAGGAAAGGGCCTTGAAGGCCCCTGGGCCAGGGAAGCTGCAGGACCAGAAGCAGGGCAAGGCCAGAGTCAAAACAGGACTAGGGCCAAGTGAGAGTCAGGGCTATGGCATGATGACTGGCAGAGTATGGGCCATGGGCAAGTCAGGGCCAGGACAGAACCAGAGCCAGAGCAGGGCCCTGGCATGTCAGCAGTGTAGGGCAGGGTAGTGGGCAATTCAGTGCCTAGTCAGGCCTTGGCCAGGGCAGAACCAGAACCAGGACAATGCCAAAGCTAGAGCAGGACCAGAGCTGGGTCATAACCAGGGAAAATATATGGGCAGGGCCACAACCAATGACACAACAGGGCCAAGACCAATACAGGGACATGGCAGGGTCAGGGCTTGGCACAGGTGAAGGTCAGGACCAGCAAAAGACCAGGATAGGGCAGGGCTAGGGTAGCACAGAGCCAAGGCAAGCTAGGACCAGTACCAGGTCAGTATCAGTAAAGGACCAGATGATGGCAGGGCAGGAACATGGAAAGCCAGGTCTGGGATATGGACAGGACAGGGCCAGGACGATGACAAGGCCAGAGAAAAGCCAGGAAAAGGGCAGGGTCAGGGGCCAAGGCAAGAGGAGGGCCAGGCCAGAACCAGAGCCAGCACAGATCAAAGGCCTTGGCCAGAGCCAGGCAAGGCCAAAGTAGGGAAGGTCAGATCAAGATGAGAGCCAAGGCAGGACTATGATACATAGGGCTAAGGCAGG
>NW_016108304.1:70868-77744 GCF_001604975.1 Cebus imitator
AGAACTGGGGTAGGGCAGGGTCAGCACCATGTCATGCCTGTGGCAGGTTCAGGGACAATGCTGGGCCAAGAGGGGCCAGGGCCAAGCAAGCATATGGTGGGTCCAGTGCCAAGGCACAGCCAGTGGGGGCCAGGGCATTGCCAGGGCCACCATAGGGCCAGGCCAAGGCTGTGTCAGGGATAGAGCTAGACAAAGGGCAGGGCCAGGGAGGTCCCAGGGTAAAGGCAGGGCCAGGGCAGAGGTAGCAAAGGTCATGGCTAAAAGCAGGTGAGGGCCATAGTAGGAGCAGGGCTAGAAACAGGGCTAAGGAAAGCACTGGGCACAGCATGGCAGGGACAGGGCAGAGGAGGTCAGGGCCAGGACCAGGTCATGGACAGAGGAGACAAGGTGTAAGACCAGGGAAACTTCGAGGAGAAGGCAGGGCCAGGGCCAAGGCAGAGCCAGGTTAGAACAGGACCAGTGCAAGGCCAGTGCAGGTTGAGGGCAAGGCCAGAGCAGAGAAGAGCAGGGCCATGGTGGGTCAGTGCCTGGACAAGCATAGGGCCAGGCCAGCACAGGACCAGAGTCAGGCCATAGAGTGTACAGAGCAAGTGCCAAGGCAGGGACAGGTAGTTCCAGGGTTGAGTGACACTGAATCCTAAGTGCTAGGGCTGAGGCATGGTCAGGGAAAATCCAGTGCTGAATCAGGGTTACATCAAAGACAAGACCAAGGAAGGACCAAGGATATTCAGGAACAGGGCGCAACTAGGGCAGGATCAGACAGGGTAGTGGAAGGTACAAGCCATGACAGGACTAGGCCAGCGCTGTGACAAGGCAGAGCCAGGCCAGGATAGCACAGGACAAAGGCAGGGCTGGTCCAATGAAGGCACAGGTTCCTGACCATGCCCAGAGAAGCTCCAGGGAAGGGCCAGACTTGGGACCAGCACCAGGAAAGGGCAATTTCAGGACCAAGGCAAAGAAGGAGCAGGACCACGGCCATGGAAGAACCAGGATCAGGAGCAGCGGTCAGGGCTGGGGCCACATCTGGTTCAGGGACAGGGTAAGGGCCAAGGCAGGACAGGGCAAAGGGGCGAGACCAGGACCAAGTTGAAGTCAGGGCCAGGGTCAGAGTAAGATAGCACAGGGCCAGGGCCATGCCAGGGCAATTTAGGGCCGGGGCTGGGCCAGGAGCAGGGCCAGAGCAAGGGTAGGGCCACAGAGAAGGCAGGACCAGGGAAAGTCCAGAGCCAAGGGCAGGGCCAGGACAGAATGAGGACCAGGACAAAGCAAAGGCAGGGACAGCATAGGCCAAGGCTAGGATGGCGTAGGTCATGGCCAAAAGCAGGGTAGGGACATAGCAAGGGCAAGGGTAAGAACAGGGCCAGGGAAAACACTGGGCCAGGGTATTGTGTAGCCAGTACAGGATCAGGACAGTGGATGACAGCACAGGATCTGGGTCAGCCCAGGGAAGGGGCAAGGCCATGCTAAGGCAGAGAGGGCCAGTACAGGATCAATGTAGGGTTAGGGGAAGGCTAGGGCATGGAAAGGCAGAGAAGAGAAAGGGAAGATCGAGGGCAGGGCTGGGGCAAAGGAAGGCAGGGTCAGGACCTGGATAAAGGACAGGGTGGCCAGAGATATGGCAGGGTCAGGGCCCTGGCAAAATAAGGGCAGAACCATGGCAGGGCAGAGCCAGAGCCAGGTCATAGATAGGAGAGGGCAAAAGCGAAGGCAGGGTCAGTGCACATCCAGGAAGTGGTTATGTGTTATGTGTCGGGGCAGGGCAGAGGCACAACCAGTGCAGTGTAAGACAAGGCAATGGCACATATGGGCCATGGCAGGGCCAGGAAAGGGCAGTATGTGCAGGGCCTTGATAGACCAGGGCAGAGACAGGTCAAGGCATGGCTGGGACAAATCAGTCTCAGGACATGTCCACGTCCAGGTCAGGGCCAGAACAGGACCAGAACAGTGACTACTGACAGGCTTGGTGCCATGGCAGGACCAGAGTCAGCAGGAGCTGCAGGAATCAAGCCATGGCCAGCACAGGTCCAGGGAAGGGACAGGGTAGCACATGGCTACGACAAGGCTAGGGTAGAGGCCAGGGAAGTGGGTAGAACAATGCCCAGTCAGGGCTGGATGAGGGCAAATGGCTAGGTGATGGGTAGGGAGAAAACAAGGGTAGGGTCACAGCTAGGGACATGACAGGACTAAGAGGGGAGCCAGGAGAGGTCCAGAAATGGAAAAACCAGGGCAAGGACAGGAACATGGCAGGGTCAAGGCTTGGGAAAAGGCAAGGTCAGCCAAGCGCAGGGCCTAGGAAAGCCAGGGGGTAGCACAGAAGCAAAGCAAGTCAGGGACAGTGTAGGGTGAGGACAGAGCCAGTGGATGGCAGAGCAGGGACAGAGATGGCCAGGGCTGGTACATGGATAGCAGTGCCCACAACAGGGCAGGGCCAGGGATGGGCTAAGGCAAGGACAGGGCCAGGTCAGAATTAGAGCCAGGTGTTAGACCAGGACTGGATATGGCCAGTGTAGGGAGGGCCATGTCAGACCAGGATAGGATAAGGGTAATGTCAGGGTTGAGGCAGGACTAGGATAGCACAGGACCAAGATAGTGCCAGAGAAAGTCAGGGAAAAGGCAGACCCAAGGAATGGCAGGGCCAGCATAGCAGAGAGACAAGGAAAGGTCAGGGCAGGTAGTGGCCAGGGCAGGGGCAGGAGCAAAGTAAGAATGATGGGCATGAATGAATGAAAGGGCAGGACCAGGGACAAGTCGGGGTTAGAACTATGGCAGGGTGAGGGCCATGGGCAAGTGAGGACCAGAACAGTGTTAGGGTTAGGGCAGCGCCCTGGCATGGGCAATGTAGTGCAGGGCACAGGGGAGTGCAATGCCAAGTTGGCTGGGCTAGGGCAGGACCTGTGTCAGTCATGGTCAGGGAAAAACCAGGGGCAGAGTCACAGCCAGGGACATGATAGGACCAAGACCAGGAACAGAAGCAGTGCAGAATCAGGGCCATGGCAGGAACATGGCAGTACCAGGGCTTGGCAGAGGGTAAGGTCAGGATGAACTGAGGGCCAGGGTAGGGCAGAACTAGGGTAGTGCAGAGCAAAGACAGGGCAAGGTCAGTATAAAGCAAAGACAGTGCCCAGGGATGGCAGGGCAGGTACAGGAATGCCAGGGTTGGGAAATGGACAGGGCAGGGCCCACAACAAGGCAGGGCCAGAAAGGGGCCAGGACAAGGACAAGGGCAAGGGCAGAGAATGGCCAAGAAAAAGGCAGGGCCAGGGAAGTGTGAAGGCAAGGGGTGGGCAGGGCCAGGGAAAAGGCCATGGCTGATGCAGGACTAGGATAGCACATGGCAAAGGCAGGTGGGGGAAGGGAAGAGCCTGGACATCACCAGGGTGAACCAGGGTATGGCAGGGCCAGATCAGGGTCAGGTCTATGACATGAACAGGGCAGGGTTAGCTCTGTACCATAGCCAGGGCAGGTCCAGGGACAATGCGGGATAAAGAGGGGCTGGGGTGATTCGTATTAGGCTGTAGCCCCCTAATTTTAGTAATACTGCTGCAAGTACTATTGAGCCGGCAACAGGGGCTTCTACATGGCCTTTGGGAAGTCATAGGTGAAGTCTGTATAGAAGTATTTTGACTATAGAACCCATCATATATGCCAACAACGTGGTATTATTTGTTCAAGAAAATAATAATTCTGTGGTTATATTTGTTATTGTTTAGTATATTTAGTGGTCCTGAGATGTTTTGGGTATAAAGGAGTGTAATAAGTAAGGGGAGGGATCCTACTAGTGTATGAAATAAGAAATATGAGCTTGCATTAAGGCGTCTGGCTGATACCCTCAGTGGGTAGTGATGATTAGAGTGGGGATTAATGTAGCTTCAAATAGAATATAAAATAGAATTGGTTCTGTGGCTGTGAATGCTACAATTAGAAAAATCTGTAGAAGAATTAGTATGGAAATGTAGAGCTTTTTCGTGGGAAAGAATCAGTGGATAGGTGATGTTGAGTAGCCAGAATTAAAAGGGGTAGTAATCAGGCTGTTAAAATTAGAAGTGGGGATGTTAATGGGTCTGAAAGGAAGGCTAGTGAGACACTGCGTGGGTTGTTGTTGGGTCGGTAAAAGCATAATAGAGCAAAGAGGCTAATAAATAAGCTGTGGGTGGCTGTGTTGATTCAGATTATGTTATTTTTAAAATGTCATGTTATTGGTAGCAGTATGATATTATCCCAAATTTTTGGGATAATAGTTTTTATATTTTTTTAATTTTTTTTAGGGTGTATGGAATATAACTTTTTTCTTATTGTTCCGTTATATAATTTTACCTGTATTTGGAATCTCCAATCCTCAGAGTGGCAGAAAATTAGTTATGGTCATTTCTGGGTAAATTCAGGCATTTTACATTTAAGCTTAGTTAATTAAGAATTGTTCTTTTTTCTTAGCCTGGCTCCTAGGCTTAGGGATGTACTTCATATCTCAGTCTCAGGGAGAGGTGTCTGCTCCCCAGACCTCCAGGTGGAAGTCTGTCACTGACACTTCTGCACCTGTGTCCCCAAACTTTATCTGGAGAATTCAATAATAGTCTCCCATACTTCTTTACATCTAATCCCCAGAGGAGGGTACAGGGATATCCCTTCTTGGAGACCATGACTGCTTTTCCCATTCCTTCCTCCCCATTTCACCTCTTCCCCCAACTCAGCTTTATCTAGTCTGTGGTTGGGAAGAGTGGGAAAAAAAACTGATTGAGCCAATATACTGTTTGTTCAATTTTTGGATCTTACGTCTGAGTCGAGAACTCTTATCTTAAAACTCAAGAATTTGGCATACTTCTTCACTGATTCCACTGTGACAGCTTCCCTAAACAATGGATATCTTGCATCTGTTTCCCCAAATGGTAATTGGAGGAGGAATCCAGAGAAAAGGGAGTGTGGGATGGGGAAACCATAATGGTGAAACCTCACATACTATCCCAGCTATAAGAGATAGCGGATGTGAGGAAGACAAACCAAATGTTGGCAGAGTTCACACCCAGGGCATAAGACGAAGAGAAGAAGGGAGAAGATTTTGGTTTTACATCTTTCCACATTGCTTAATTTGTTTTTACAATAAACATGTATTTTTTTGGAAATGAATTTAATTAGTCTAAAGATTAGTGGTTAAGGCTAGGTGAAATGGCTCACATCTGTAAACTCAGCACTTTGGAAGGCTAAGACTGAAGGATTGCTTGAGCCAGGAGTTTGAGACCAGCCTGCGTAGCATAGTGAGATCCCATCTCTACAATAAATTTAATAATTAGTCAGGCGTGGTGTTGCACACCTATAGTTTAAGTTCTGCACATGGCGTAGGCCATACGTACTGGAAATTGTGACTAGTAGGGCTATGCCTACTGCAGCTTCACATGCAGCAAATATTAGGACAATAGGTATTAGGATCGCAAACTCAGTAGTTTGAATTCTTTATATGATTTGTGTGTTAACCCCTTTCCTGATGCATAGTTTGCCAATACTTCCATATTCTGGATTGTTTCCTCATTCTACTGATTGCTGCTTCTACTTCGCAGAAGTTTCTAATTTGAATGTAATTGCATTTGGCCCTTTTTGCTTTTGTTGCTTTTGCTTTTGATGTCTATTTGAAAATCCCTTGTCCTAATCAATTTCATGAAGCACTTTATGCTGTTTTCTTCTCTAGTAATTTCATAGTTTCAGGTCCTACATTTAAATCTTTATTTTGAGTAGATTTTTGTCTATGGAAGATAATGGTTTAGATTTATTCTTGTACATGTGGGTGTTGTGTTTTCCTAGCAGCTTATTGAAGAGATTGTTCTTCCCAAAGGGTGTGTTCTTGGGGGCCTTTGTTAAAAATGAGTTTCCTGTAAATGCATGAATTTCTGAGTTCTCTATTCTGTTTCATTTGTGTATGTCTAGCTGTCATTCCTCTATGTCTGTCTGTCTGTCTCTGTATCTCCCTTGCCCCTTTTTTGACCAGTACTATGCTGTATTTGTTACTATAGATTTGTAATATATTTTGGAATCAGGTATTTTGATGCCTCCAGGTTTTTAATTTTTATTCATGATTCTTTTGTCTATCTGAAGTATTTTGGATGTCTATGTAAATTTTAGGTTGCTCTTTTTTCTATTTCTATGAAGAATGTTTTTTGTAATTTCACGTGGATTGCATTGATTCTTAGCTCTCATTTGATGATATATTCGTAGTGCTTGGACGTGGGATATATTTCCATTTACATCTACCTGCTTTAATAGTTTCATCTCTTTATAGTTTTAGTTGTGAGACCTTCCAACTTTCTGGTTATCTCTAGGTATCTTTTGTTGGTGGCAGCAGTAATAAAATAGCTTTCTTGAATTTTTATTATGAAGGAATGTTGAATTTTATGTTTTTCAGCATCTACTGATATGGTTTTTTTCTTGATTTGCTGATTGTGATGTAGCATATTTATATATTTGTTTATTGAATCATCCTCGTATTCCTCAGATGAATCCCACTTCATCATGGCAGATGACCCTTTTATTGTCTTGTCAAATGCAGTCTTCATGTATTTTGTTGAGGATTTTTTGTATCTGTATTCATCAGGTTTATTTGCCTGTCTTTTTCGTGTTGTGTTTTGGTCTGGTTTATGTACCAGGGTAGTGCTGGCCTCATAGAACAAGTTTGGAAGTATTCCGTCCTCTTCATTTTTGGGCAAATATTTTGAGTAAATTGGTATTAGCTTTTTAAAAAATGTTTCATTTAATTCAGTAAAACCATGATTCTCATGTTTTTATTTGACAGGAGACTTTTTATTACTACTGTAATTGCGTTACCCATAATTGGTCTCTTCAGGTTTCTTATCTTTCTATCATTCTATCCACACCAGCCCAGGGATGCAGGGG
>NW_016108304.1:78009-82883 GCF_001604975.1 Cebus imitator
TGTTGTGTAATGACAGGACAGAGAAGGCAGCAGCCTTTGATACTTCACATGAAAATGTGGCATGAGAAGAACCACTGATCGATCCAGTCTTGGCCAGAAAGTCTGAGTGCCTGTAGCTATGTATGTATGAACTATATACATACATACATGTAATGCTTCTTGGCTTATAGTGTCTAAATATTTACCATCTAATGTGTCAGAAGAAATGTTTCCTTTTCGCAGTGCTAACTGATAATGGCTGTGCATGACCCTATAAAAATATAACCATTTTTGATAACAATAAACAGTAATATTAGCTGCCATTTACTGAGGCTCAGAAAGGTTAAGTAACTTCCCTAAGGTCACACAGCTAGTAAGTGGCCGAGAATGATCTTACAGTGACAGTTTGGAGGGAAGAGGAGAATAAGTGATGGACTTGATTCCGGCTGTACAGATGCAGGTGGCCCCCTGGACTTCAGCTTCTCCAGGGCCGGGCTTCACTCCAGAACTGCCAGGCAGCTCTGTGACGCCATCTGTCCTTATGAGCTTGCTCTGGGATGGCTGCCAAAGCTACTTTTTAATTACAATTCACATGAGAACACTGGCCAGGAGCTTCTATCTTCCTGGCATTTTCCTTCCGTGGGGCCTCCCAACCTCAGCATTTCCTCTTTAACATGGCTAACTCCCCTCTTGTTTCCTCCTAGACTTTATCTTGTTCAGAAGGGAGACTGCTGTCGCTAAGCCCTGCTGAGCGTCATTTCTGGTGTGGCAGAGTTGACAAGCTGCCTGCTTCTTGACTACTCCTGACTCATCTCTGCAGAGCAGACACACCTCACTTCTTGGACATCACTGAAAAATGTTCTGGTAAGTAAATTTTTCAGAAATGAAAGCTTACTGCTCAGAACCCTCAACTTTAGGAACCTGGAACTATTTTGCCCATTAATCTTTTTTGTTTTTGAGATGTAGTCTTGCTTTTGTCACTCAGGCCGGAGTCCAGGGCCCAACCTGGGCTCACTGCAACCTCCGCCTCCCAGGTTCAAGCAGTTCTCTTGTGCTAGCTCCCTGAGTAGGGATTACAGGTGCCTGCCACAACGCCCAGCTACGTTTTATATTTTCAGTAAAATAGAGTTTCACCGTGTTGGGCAGGCTGGTCTTGAATTCCTGACCTCAAGTGATCCATCTGCCTTGGCATCACAAAGTGCTGGGTCTGTGCTATGGTCAGGTCCCCGACAGGGCCCAGCCAAGTCTAGAGTGACGGCCATGGTAGGTTCAAGCCTAGGGTAGGGCCAAGGCAGGGGCAGGGCCAGGGTGGTGCCAAGACGAAAGCAAGAACAAGGAATGGACAGGGTAGGGACAGGACTAGGGCAAGGATAGTGCAGGTTCATGGCATGACAACGGTCCAGGGACAGAGTCAGGGCCAAGCATCACCAGCAACTGGGCTGTGGCTAGGACAGTGACAGAGCCTGGGTCAGGGCCAGAGCAGTGCAAAGCCAGGGTACTGCCAGGCATTTCAGGGTCAGACAGGATCAGGCCCAGGGTAGGACCATGTCATGGACAGCATAGTTCCAGCATCAGCCTGGGGAAGGGCCAGGGCAAGGCCAGGGAGAAGGCATGGCTAAGGCCACGCCAAGGCAGAGACCTCCAGTACAGGGTCAGTGCACGGTAAGGCCAAGACCAGAGCATCAAAGAGCAGTGAAGCAAGGGAAGGTCCAGGGAAGGGTTAGGGGCAAGGCAGGGTCAGGGCCTACATAAAGGATGGTCTAGGGCCAGAGCTGTGGAAGGGCCCTGGCTAAATAAGGGCAGAGCCGAGGTAGGTCATAGAGAAGGCAGGGCAACAGCCAAGGCCAGGGTCAAAGCATATCCAGGGAGCAGCTAGGGCTGGGCAGGGTAAAGGCACAACCATTGCAGGGTAAGATTAGGCAATGGCACACATGGTCCATGGCAGGGCCGGGAAAGGGCAGTATAAACATGGCCTCGATGGACCAGGGTAGAGACAGGTCTAGGCATGACCAGGACAAATCAGGCTCAGGACATGTCCACATCCAGGTCAGGACCAGAACAGACCAGGACAGTGACCACTGGCCGGCCTAGTGCCATGACCAGAGTCAGCAGGAGCAGCAGGGCCAGAATCAAACCATGGCCAGCACAGGTCCAGGGAAGGGACAAGGTAGCATGTGGCAAAGAAAGGACCAGGGTGGGGCCAGTTCCAATGAGGAGGCAGGGCCAGGTCAAATGTGAAAGTCATGCTCAGAGCAGGGACAAGAATCAGGGCCAAGGAATGGCAGGGCCATTGCAGCAGATGGCCAAGGAAAGGCCAGAGCAGGGAAGGGGTCCGGATAGGGCCACTGCAAAAGCAGTGACAGGGCCAGATGCACTGCAAGGCCAGAGTCAAGGCAGGACAAAAGCCACGTCGAGGTAAGGACTATGGCTGGAGGAGTGGTAGGATGAGGACCATGGCCCATTGAGGGCCATGGCAGAACCAGGGCCAGGTCAGGACCCTCGTATTGGCAATGCAGGGCAAGACCAGAACTGGGGCAGGGCCAGAGCCAGGGCAGGACGAGGGATGGGTGATGGCCAGGAAAAAGTCAGGGGCAGGGTAACAGCCAGGGACATGGCAGGACCAAGAAGAGGGCCAGGACTGAGCCAGAAACAGGGCAGGACCAAAGCCAGACAGGAGCATGGCAGGGCCAGGGCTTGCGACAGGGAAGGTTCGGGACCAGCACAAGGCAGGGCAGGGCTAGTGTAGTGGAAGAGCAAAAGCAGGATAGGGCCAGTGTAGAGCAAGTATGCAACAAGAGGATGGCAGAGTAGGGGCACAGAAGGCCATGCCGAGGACATGGACCAGGCAGGGTCCACAACAAGGCAGGGCCAGAAGGAGACCAGGACATGGGCAAGGCCACTGAAGGGCCAAGGAAAAGGCAGGGCCACAGAGGAGCCAAGGCAAGGACAGGGCCACGTGAGAACCAGAGTCAGGGCCAGCGCAAGGCAAAGGGAAGGGTGGGCCAGAGCAGGCCAGAGTAGGGCCAGGGCAAGGTCAAAGCTAAGGCAGGACTAGGATAGCACAGGGTTAAGGCAGGGCCAGTGAACGGCAAAGCCACGGAATCGCCAGGGCAGAACCAGGCCATAGGTCCATTGCTTGAACAGGGCAGTGTCAGTGCCATGCTATAGCCAGGGCAGGTCCAGGGACAAGGCAGGACCAAGATAGACTAGGGCCAAGTCAGGCATAAGGTGGATGTAGTGACAAGGAATGGCTGCATCAAGGACAGGGCCACTCCAAGTCCAGGTCCAGGGAAGGTCCAGAGCAAGGAGAGAGCCAGGGAAGAACCAGGAAAAGACAAAGGCAGGTCCAGAGCAGGGTATGGTAAGTGTAGGACCAGAGCAAAGCAGGACTAAGGTAGCACAGGGCCTGGCCAAAAGCAGGGGAGGGCCATTGCAGGGAAGGAGTAGGGCCAGGGAAAACGCTGGTCTCAGGACATGGCAGGGCCAGGGAAGAGGAGAGCAGTGCAGGGTCAGGACTCTATCATGGACAGAGTAGGTCTGGGGTCGTCATCCCCGGGCAGGGCCAGGGCAAGTCCGATAAGGCAGGGCCAGGGCCAAGACAGCCAGGGAAGAGCAGGACCATTGCATGGTGAAGGCAAGGTCAGAGCTTGTAGGGGCAGGGCCATGGCAGATCAGGGCCAGGATAATGGTAGGGCCAGGGCCAGGAGTATCACAGGACCAGGGCCAGCTCAGGGCAAGGCAGGGCAGTACCAGAACCAGGCCATAGTGCAGGACCAGTCCCGAGGCAGGACCAGGTAGTACCAGGGCTGAATGACAGCTCTGAGTGCAAGGGCTGAGGAAGGATCAGAGAAGGTCCAGAGCTGAGTCAGGGTCAGATCCAAGACAGAACCAGGGAGGGATCAGGACCAGGTCAGGGATAGGCAGGGAAATGGGAGGACCAGGCCATGGCAGGGCTAATTCAACACAGGGACAGGGCAGGACAAGACTGGGGTCACACAGGATAAAGGCAGGGCAAGTACATTGCAGGGCCAGGGTACAGACCAGAACCAGAGAAGTGCTGGGGCAGGGCCAGCACTGGGACTAGGACCAGGAAAGGGCAATGTCAGGAACAAGGTAAAGAAAGATTCTCAGGGCCAGAGCCAGGGCCATGGCAGGACCATCAGCAGGGCTAGGGCTAGAGCTAGAGAGTTGATAGGACCAGAGTCAGGACAAGGGCCAGAACAGTGTGTACTGGGCCAGGGCCAGGCCAGTGTTATGATAAGGCCTTAAGCAGGTAAGGGCCAGGGCCAGGGCAGAACCAGGACTCAGGTCAGGCTGGAGCCTGGACAGGACCTGAGCTGGGTCATCGCCAGGGAGAAACAAGAGGCAGTGTCACAGCCAGTGACATGACAGGACCAGGACCAGGACAGAATGAGAAGCAGGGTAGAATGAGGGCCAGGGCAGGGACCAATGTAGGGCCAGAGCTTGGCTCAGGTCAGGGTCAGGACCAGCACAAAGCCAGGGCTGGGCAGGGCTAGGATAGCACAGATCCAAGACAGAGTAGGGCCAGTGCCAGAGAAGGACCAGGAAAGGGCCAGGCTATGGCAGGACAGGCACATGGAAGCACAGAGTTATATGGACAGGGCAGGGCCCACAAAAGGGCAGGGCCCACAAAAAGACAGTGCCAGAAAGGGGCCAGGACAACGGCAAGGCCAGAGAAGGGTCAGGTGTGTATGTATAGGAAAAAGAATAGTGTGTAGGGTTCTGTACTGTCTTCGGTTTTAGGCATCCACTGTGGATCTTGACATGTATCCCAGGCAGTTAAGAGGGGTTTACTATAATTTTGAATAATGCAGAGAAAGAATTTAGGAACCATATGCAAAAGAGCCTGAGAGCTTCACTGCCACCAGGGGGCA
>NW_016108304.1:83789-88303 GCF_001604975.1 Cebus imitator
GTAATCACTTTCTTGCTGGGCAGCTTTGAGGGTGAAATTAAATGACCAGGTATAAAAAGTTCAGCCCAGCTTTTGACTTCTAATCATCCCTTTTCACATACCATTTTCCTGTTTTCGCCCAGAGAGAAAACGGTCTGACTGAGACCTTTAACATCTGCCCTCCATCCCATAGCAAAGTAGGGGTGTGTGGCAGTACACTTCCTTCAGTCTGGGCAGGTCTCTGACTCAGTTCAGGATACCCCTTCCCCTTGTCCAGCTCCCCTAACTGGTCAGTGCCCTTCTAAAGGGCTCATTAGTTGGGGAGAGATCCCCATCTCTGTTCCTGCCTTCCTTTCTGAACTCCCAGGGTCTGGACATCAGAGAAATACCCATACAGAGGTAGCCAAGACTCCTGGCCCTTCAGGGGCAGGAATGAGTGGCTGGAGTGAGACAAACGTCACAATATGTGGATGGGACCGGGATTGCTGAATGCCTAGGCTGTGGGTGGGGCAAGCCCATCACTCCCTCCTCCCATAGGAGCTGTTGGACCTGTTGTCCCCTCCACTTCTGGGGTGCTGGGATGGGGTGGCCCCTCTCTCCTTCCTCTTCCCCTGCCACTTGTCTCATAGGCAGAAGTGGCTGTGTCCAGCACGCAGAGCAGAGTGCGCTGAAGCCTGTGCTGGTGAGGGGGCCAAGGCTGTGGATAAGTGGGGTGCTGGACTTTAGAATTTCAAGGACTCTGACTCCTGGATCCCTGGGTGAGACAGCATGGGTGCTGTTCCACTGCACAGTAGGCTCAGGACTAGGCCTACGGGGCTCCAGGGAGGACAGGGCAGGAGCCAAACTGCTGAGTGCGGGAGGGAGAAGATGGGTCACCCTAAGCTTGTCCAAGAGATTGTGGGGGGCTACTGGGAGGGTACGAGGCCTGACACCTGGAGAGGAGGGAGGGGAAGCAGGGTCGAAGGGACCAGTAGGGGGTAGGATATGATCCTTGACTCAAAATCTGGTTTCGCCTCTGAGGTCATGTCACCTTGGAGCCATCAAGCCCTGCCTCTGGAAGCGTCAGGATGTGCCTCCACAGCGCTCAGTTCCATCCTTTGGCCTCCTGGGGGAGGCACAGTGCCCCACAGCAGAGGTGCGAGGTGCTCGGGGCTCCCCCACCCCGCCAACCTCTCAGGAGCCTGGGCGGTCACGGTATGCGGAGCAGCCCCAAGGAGGGGACCCCGCCACCACCAGTCCTAGAATGCGATATGGAGGTCCAGCACCAGGGCCATCCTGAGGAGTCCTGGGAACAGGAGGTGCCTGACATCCTGGCAGAGCCTTTGAGCCGTGGAGGAGCTGAGTGGCAGGTGGACCAAGACGAAGGAGTGGGGAAGGCAGCAGCAGTGAGAGCAGCTGCGACGCAGTGAGGGGCCCAAGTGCAACTGCACCGGGGGCCTGGACTGATGGGGACCCAAACAGGTGGCCTGTCAGGTTGACAGGTAGAAGGGAACAGGAAAGACAGCCAGAGACAGGGCGAGACTGAATGATAGCAGAAACTACTGAGACACAGACACCAGGACATGGAGCCAGAGATGCAGAGACAGAAACCAGATAAAGCCACGGGAAGGCCCTAAGAATGGAGATGGACCCAAATGGGTGACAGAGAGAAACGGGTATAGAAGACCCAGATGGGTAGCTAAGGCCCATAACCCCAGCACTTGGGGAGGCAGAGGGGAGGATCGCTTGAGCCCAGGAGTTTGAGACAAGTCTGGGCAAACAGCATCACCTCTCTACAAAAAATACAAAAATTATCCAAGCACAGTGCTGTGTGTCTGTAATCTCACCTACTTGGGAGGCTGAGGTAGAAGACTGCTTGAGCCCAGGGGTTGGAGGCTGCGTATTGTGATTGTGTGCTGTGATTGCGCCACTGCACCACAGCCTGGGACAGAGCAAAAGCTATCTCTAAAAATGAAAGAGAGGCAGAGACCAGACAGACGGACCCAGAGACAGGAGAGACTACTGAACAGAGAGACCCAAACAAGTAAGAGTTGCAGAGAGATCAAGAAACCAGACAGAGGCCCAGAGACATGGAGCCTGAGAGACAAAGACCTAAAAGAAAGAGAAACAGACCAGAGTCAGAAAGGGGAATTGAGTCAGAGGGAAACCCAGAAATAAATGGGAGATGCTCAGAGGAACAGAGACAAATCTTGAGAGAGAGAGATACTCTGAGGGAGAAATATCTAGTGATTCAGTCAGTGGGCAGATACTGAATCCCTGAGATGGGGTGGGGTGGAGAAAGAGACAGAGAGGCAGATCCAGGCACTATGAGAAAGAGGCTAAGAGAATGGGACCTGGATAGAGAAGAAACACCTTTCATAAGTCAATTTTGTATCCCCCCAGCTGCCATACAGTACTGCAAGACTCTGGTCAGTGTGGCCGAGTGGTCACTAGACTTGTACCCTCCCACATTCTGACCTCAAATACAAGAGACTGAGTGTAATCCCAAAGTGCTGGGATTACAGGTGTGAGTCCCAGCTGAGGCTGGGCACTGGGACTCATGCCTGTAATCCCAGCACTTTGGGAAGCAGAGGTGGGAGAATTGTCTGAGTCCGGGAGTTTGAGACTATCCTGGGCAACATAGCATGACCCCCTCTCTGCTAAAGTAAGTCAAAAAATCCAATAAATAAAGAGCTTGGTATAGTGGTGAGCACCTGTAGTCACAGCTACTCAGGAGGCTGAAGCAGGAGGATCGCTTGAGCCCAGGAAGTCGATGCTGCAGTAAGCTATAATCACACCACTGCACTCCATCTGGTGAGACCCTATCTCAGGACAAAAGAGCCTGCGACAGGTTATGGGAGTGGTCTTTGTGTTAGGGGGACTGAGACCTGCTGAGGGGGATGTGGGTGGGGACCAGACCTACTGTGTGACTGCAAGGGACAAAGCATCTCCACTTAACCCCGCCCCCTCAACTCCATCCCAAGGCTACGCCTCCGATAGTGAAGGTGGTCATACCCACCCCCTAACCGCCACCCCCCACATCCACCTCTTTGGGGGAAGAGGTGCGAGGGGCGGCACAGTGGTTGCGAGGACAGCAGCTGGAGGTATTGACTTGCATCTGTGTACATGTGCATGTACGTGTATGTGTGTACATGTGTATACATGTATATGTGTATCTGTACATGTGCATGTACGCGTGTCTGTGTATATGTGTATGTGTGTGTGCATGTGTGTGGTCACTTGGAAAGGCCTGAGGGTGTGGGGTCGGAGGCAGGATCGGAGGCCTGAGCTGGGGGCTGGGGACAGAGCCCAGAGTATGCTGAACAGGACAGAGCGAGCCCAAGCTGTGGACCTAGTGCGGGGCCATGAAGGAGCTCCTGGTGAACTCCAGGCTCTGGGATGCTGAGAAACTGAGGCATGGCTGTGTGTGGAGCCAGCCGGAAGGGGTAGCTGTAGCAGCAGGAGAGGGTGGCTGCAAGAGAGTTTTAGACAGGGCTAGAGCTGCTCTGGAGGCAGCAGGTCCTTCCCTCTGCTGGTAGCTCCAGAGAAAGGGCCCACAGCCTTGCCCAAGTTTCCAGAGAAGCTTCTAGAACTAAGCATCCTGGTTACTCGTCCTATACCCTGTTTCTCCTGAATTTATACTGGACCCCACCTTCAGTCTCAGACACTTCCCAGTCTCTCTTGGGGAGTGAGAGTGGGACCAGGGTTGAGTGTCCAGCTGAGGTCAGACAGGGGGACGGGATGGGGAGTGTTAAGGACAGGGAAGGCAAGCCAGGGACAGCTGTGTGGAGGGAGCCCAGCCTGTCGGAAGGGGAGGCAGCACTGCGTGGGAGGAGGGAGTCCAGACAGTCCTGGCCAGGCGCAACCCCTGAGAGGAATGTCCACATCCTGGCTGGCCTCTCTCCCAGGGATGGAAGCATGGACACACACAGATACTCACAGAGAGGCCTGAACCAAGTCTGGGAGGCCATGGGGACAGGGAGCTGTGGGGCCAGCACTGAGACACCTGGGTCCCCATTCTTGCTCCCGCATGCAAACCTAGCCTTCTGTGTCTCCCTCTGCACTAAAGCCCAGCCTGGACCAGAGGGTGGAATGGACAAGCCATGGTGAGAGGGCTGAGGGTGACACCTGGTGGTGAGTGGGAGGCATCACAGGCAAGACTTGGTGGGTGGGTCTCTTGCAGCCAGGTGTGCGTGGTGTTGCCTACTCTCCAACCTCCGCTTCTGTTCTTCACCCCAGGGCCCCACAAAAGGAGAAGGCAAACATCTCCCCATCAGACCTGGAAAGTTTGATCAGTCTCCTGGGCAGGCAGAGCAAAGAGAAGAAGTGGAGCAAGAGAAGTTCCAGTTTTGTTTTGTTTTTTTTTTTGAGACAGTCTCACTCCATCACCAGGCTGGAGTGCAGTGCAGTGGGGCAATCTCAGCCCACTTCAATCTTCCCCTCCTAGGCTCAAGCGATTCTCCTGCCACAGCCTCGAGTAGCTGGGAATACAAGCACCTGCCACCACCCAACTAATTTTTGTATTTTTAGTGGAGAAAGGTTTTCACCCTGTTGGC
>NW_016108304.1:91876-92936 GCF_001604975.1 Cebus imitator
GGAGGGTTGCTGCACTAGTTGTCACTGTAACCCCATGCCATGGAGCTGCCTTCCAAAGGCCAGTGCTGGGCACCTTGGGGTGTCATGAGGACACCCCTCCCCCTGCTTTAGACCACACTGATTCAATCCCCACCCCCAAAACACTGATGCTCTGAGTTTTATTTATTCTTTTTCCCAAAGCTGGACCCAGGGCCACATCCCAGGAGTGACTCAGACAAGGATGTCCTCCCCCACCCCTACCCAAATCATGATTCCCAACATTTCCTGCTGTGACCATCACACTTGGGATTATGTTCCAACTTTATACATGAGGAAACTGAGGCTGGGGAGGGAAGGGCTTTGCCCAGGGCCACAGGCTGGTGACTGCCCAAGCCACAGTTGGAAGTTGGGTCTCAGCTGCTGCAAGGTGCTGCCCATTTTTGTTCCTCCCTCCCTCCCTCTCTTTCTTTTTTGAGACAGAGTTGTGCTCTCTTGCCCAGGCTGGAGTGTAGTGGCGCTATCTTGGCTCACTGCAACCTCTGCCTCCTGGGTTCACGCAATTCTCCTGCCTTAGCCTCCGGAGTATCTCGGATTACACGCATGCCTCACCACACCTGGCTAATTTTTGCATTTTTAGTAGAGACGGTTTCAGAATGTTGCCCAGGCTGGTCTTGAACTCCTGACCTCAAGTGATCCACCCAACTTGGCCTCCCAAAGTGTTCGGATTATAGGCATGAGTCACGTCACCCAGCTGAGTCTCCCTAATGTCACTCACTGCTGCTGCAGGCATGGGTGTGGCCTGGCTGGGCAGTGCACAGCTACCAATGGTGCTCAGCCTCCAGAGCGTGGGTTGTCTCAGCCCCTTGCCAGCAGAGCTGGAGATCCTTCTGGTACAAGTTAGGGGACCCAGCCCCCCCATCTCTCTGCAACTGCAGGACCCTCACCAGGTCCCCTCCACTTAAGCCTGGTACCTTCTAACACCCCTGGCCCCCAGAAATCCCCAGCCCACAGCTACCTTGATTGGAGGCCTGAAGTTCACTCACTGCCCTCTGCGGCTTAGTCCAAGTGCAAGTCTGCCTTC
>NW_016108304.1:93722-97729 GCF_001604975.1 Cebus imitator
TAGTGAGGAAACTGAATCACTGAGGGCAGATGTGACATCCCCAGTTGGGAAAACATTAAAGACATTCTGAGCTTATCTCTCTTTTTAAGATGGAGTTTTGCTCTTGTTGCCCAGGCTGGAGTGCAGTGGCGTGATCTCAGCTCACCGCAACCTCTGCCTCACAGGTTCAAGTGATTCTCCTGCCTCAGCCTTCCAAGTGGCTGGGATTACAGGCTTGTACCACCATACCCGTCTAATTTTGTATTTTTAGTAGAGACAGAGTTTCTCCATGTTGGTCAGGCTGGTCTTGAACTCCCAACTGCAGGCAATCTGCCTATCTCAGCCTCCCAAAGTATTGGGGTTACAGGCATGAGCCACCATACCTGGCTTTTCTTTTATAGAGACAAGATCTCACTCTGTTGTCCACACTGGAATCATTGCTCACTGCAGCCTCCAACTCCTAGTCTCAGCCTCTCGAGTAGCTGGGAGTACAGGAAATCGTCGCCACCATGTATGGCTAATTTTAAAAAATGTCTTTGCAGGATGGGATCTTGCTATGTTGCCCACGCTGGTCTCAAACTCCTGGGCTCAAGTGATTCTCCCAACTTGGCCTCCGAAAATGCTGGGATTATAGGTATGGGCCACTGTGTCATCTCTTTTGACTCAGAAAGAAACTAGCTCAGGAGTGGCTGTCCTCTCACCCCACACTGTGGGGGGGGTGCAGTAGGGCTCTCACCATTTAATGACTGATCCATCTTCAAAAAAGCGTAATCTCAACTATGTGTGGTGGCTCACACCTGTAATCCCAGTACTTTAGGAAGCTGGGGCAGGCTGATCACCTGAGGTCAGAAATTCGAGACCAGCCTTGCCAACATGGTGAAACCCCTCTCTACTAAAGTATAAGAATTAACCAGATGCTATGACACACGCCTATAATTTCAGCTACTGGGGAGGCTGAGGCAAGATAATTGCTTGAACCTGGGAAGCAGAGGTTGCAGTGAGCCGAGATCGCACCACTGCACTCCAGCCTGGGCGACAAGAGCGAAACTGTGTCTCAAAAAAAAGGGAGGGGGCAATTGGAAAACAGTCCTCCCAGCTCACCTAGCACTGCCCATCATTTTCTTTATTCAGAACACCTGGTGAGGCAGGTGTGCTTGTCCATCTTAGCAGTAAGGAAGTGAAGGCTTAGATTCCCATGGCTAGTCGGGGGTACAGGGACTTGAACGAGATGGTGCTTTCCCATGGCCCACATGCTGCCTGGGACCCTGAAGGCTGACTCCTGGGCACTGTCCCCAGCCACCTGTCTCTCTGCAAACTATCTGCTACCCCTCCACATGCCCTGGGACACCTGCCTCCAGATCAAGGGGCCTGCTAACACCTCTGCCTCCCCCAGCAGACCTGAGCATCTGCTCTGATTCACCTTGGAACTTCCAGTGCTGGCCCATGACAGGCTTCAGAGACTGTGAGAGGGAGAATTTGAGACAAGCCCATTGTGGTGCAGGAGGAGCACTCAATGACCTCTGTCAACCCTTGGAGACTCCCAGAAGCCTGGACAGGTTCCCAGCACAGTGTGACTAGTGGCATGAGTAACTGTGGAGCTGGTTCTCCAGGCGGATACCTGGCTGCCAGTGGTCCTGGTCCTGTTCTGGCCCTGACGTGGACTTGGACATGTCCTGGGCCTGATTTGTCCCAGACCTGCCTTGGCATGTCTGTGCCCTGCCCCACCAAGGCCCTTCCTGTTCTGTCCTATCCTGGCATTCCCATGGCACAGTCATGTCACTGCCTGGTCTCACCAGGCACTAGTTGTGCCCTGGCCTGGATCAGCCCTAACCCCTCTTTTGACCTGTACTGACTGTGCCTTGGCTTTCAGCCTGTTCTCATATGGCCTGGCTCTGGCTCTAACCTGCCCTGTCCTGCCATCTCCCTACCTTGATCATGCCAGGTCCCAGTCCTGGCCCTTGCCCTGCCATAATCCTGGTCCTAGCTCTGCCCATATCCTGACATTGCTCTGGTCTGTATCCTGTGCGTATCCTGGATCTTCCCATGCTCTTCCCTGCCCTTATATGCCCCAGCCTTGCCCTTACCTTTCACTGACCCTGCATTGGCCATCTCTGCCTTGACATGTCCTTGGCCCTGGCGCTGACTTCGCCCTGGCCTTGGGCTGGCCCTAACAATGCCCTGGGCTGACCCTGGGCCTACGCTGTCCATGACATGGCCCAGGCCCTATGCTGTTACACCCTGTCCTAGCCCAGAACTGCCCCCTCGTAGTCTGGCCTAGCATTTGCCCCGGCCCTGTTCCTAGTCCTGCCCCTGTTATTGCTCTACCTATTTTTGGCCATGCCCTGTGCTATAGTAGCCCTGCTCTGCCCTGGCCCTGGCCCTAACCAAGCCTTCCCTTGTCCCATCCCTGCCTTGCTTTGTCCTAGTTCTGGTTCTGCCATGGCACTGCTCTTCCTCTGGCCCTGGCCCTGACCCTGACCCTGTGTTGATGCTGGCCTGGCCGTTGGCTCTATGGCATCCTAGAGCTGGCCTGGCCCAGATCTCGACCTGGTCCTGATTTTACCCCTTTGCCCTGGCACTGCCCAGCCTTGGCCATCACTGTCCCTAGTTCAGGTCTGGCCCCAGCCCTGACATGGCCTTGGCCCTGCTTTTTTCCTGAACTTGGCCATAGCCATTTCTGCCCTGACCCCGGCATGGACCCTGGCTCTAAGCCTTCCCTGCTTAAAGCCTTACTCTAACCCTGGCCTGACCATGGCTCTGACCCTGTCCTGGGTCTGATTTGCCCACAATCTACCTTGGTACATTGTTCTAGTCCTAGCCCCCACCCTGGCTCTGTTACTGTCTTGTCCCTACCCCTGTTGCTGGTCCTGCCATGGCCCTGACCCTGCTTTTGCTTGGGCTTTGCCTTGGTACTGACATTGC
Source organism: Cebus imitator (assembly GCF_001604975.1). Taxonomy (NCBI): domain Eukaryota; kingdom Metazoa; phylum Chordata; class Mammalia; order Primates; family Cebidae; genus Cebus; species Cebus imitator. Next base: position 96,624 of record NW_016108304.1, read on the forward strand.
CCTTTCCAGGTGCCTGCCCTGGCACTTCTCTGGCCCTGATCTGGACCTTTGCCATGCATTGGACCTGCCCTCCTTTGCTATCCTGTGCTATCCTGGACTGGCCCCGCTCTGTCTTGGTGCTGAACTGATTCTGCCATGTTCTGGTCCTCCCATTACCCTGCCCAACCCTGTCCTGGTCCTGCCCTGGCCCCATCTCGGATCTAACGCTGACTCAGCCCTAGACCTTCCCTGACCCGGCCTCATCCCTTACACTCAGGGCTCATTGTCACTCAGCCCTGGCACTATGTGGTGCTGTCTTGGCACTTGTTCTGTCCTCTCTGTAACCTGGCTCTATTAATGCCCTTCCCTTCCCTGCTCTGGCATAGCTCTGGCCCTGCCTGTGGTCCTGCACATTCCTGGCTGTACCCCTACCCTTTTCCTGACCCTGACCCTCCATGGTCTTTCCCTTTCGTTCCCTGGTCTTGCCCTCACCCTGCACTGGCCTTGCACTGGTTCTGCTCTACCCTGGCTCTGCCATGACCCTGGTTGTGCTTTCTCCCTGGCCCTGCCCTAGACTGACCCCAAGTCTACTCTGTCTGTGACAAATTCTGGTCCTACCCTCCCTCCTCCGTCCTGGCCCTGCCATGCACTGGGCCCAGTGGTTTCCCTAGTCCTGGTTCTAGTACCGCCTCTGCTATGGCCCTGCCCTGCTTTTGGCCATGCCCCGTGCTACCTTAATCCTCCTCTGCCCTCGCACTACCCCGGCCATACCCTGCCCTTGTCCAAACTTTGAATTATCCTGGGCCTGGTTTTGCCCTGGCACTGACCTTGCTCTGCGCCCTCCCTGGCCCTTCCCTTGCTCTGGCTCTGTTCCTGCCCCAACCTTGGCCTCATCCACATTGGCCCTGGCAATGCCCTGGCCCTGCACCAGGCATACATTGGCACTTGACCCACTCTTTGCCTACCTTTGTCCTGGCCCCTCTTTGGCCCTGCATTGTCCCGGGACCTGTCCTGGCTGTGGAACAATGCTGACTCTGCCCTGTCCATGCAATTGTTCTGACACTGCCCTGCCCTTCCTCTGCCACGCCATAATTCTGTCTTGGACTTATGCTATCCTGGTCTGCCAT
>NW_016108304.1:98492-103159 GCF_001604975.1 Cebus imitator
CTTCACTGGTTGTGCCTTTACCCTGCCCAGCCCTAGCCGCTCCCTGGATGTGCTCTGACCCTGCCTTGGCTTTTGCCCTGCCTTCTCTATGACCTGCCTCGGCTCTGCCCTTATTTAGCCAGGGCCCTACCCAGGCCCTTCCACAGCTCTGGCCCTAGACCATCCTTGATCCAGGCCGTGACCCTGCCCTGCTCTGCCCTTACCCCTAACCCTGCCATGGACCTTCCCTTGCTCTTTGGTGCCCTTTGATGCTCTGGTCTTGGCCTTACCCTGCACTGACCCTGTACTGGAGGTATCTGCCTTGGCATGGCCTTAGCCATGCCTTCTCCTTGGCCTTGCCCTGACCCTTCCCCAGGCTGATGCTATAACTACCCTGTCCATGACATGGTGCTAACCTGTCATCCAATGTCCTGGCCCCCACCATACCATGGCCCACTGATTTTCCTGGCCCTGTGCCTAGTCCTGTGCGTACTATGGCCCTGCCCTGCTTTTGGCCATGCTCTATCCAACCCTAGCCCTACCCTGTCACTAACCTGGTCTTGGTCTACCCTGTACCTGCCTTTTCTTTGTCTTGGTTCTGGAATGCCCTAGCCCTGCCCTTGCTCTGGGGTCTCCCTGGTCCTGCCTTCTCTGTGGCCCTAATCTTGCTCTGGCCCTGTTCCTGGCCCCTGGCCCTATGTTGATGCTGGCATGGCCCTGGCCCTTTGCTTTCCCAGTCCTGCCCTGTCCCTGATCTCACCCTGGTCCTGGTCTTGCCCCTTTGCCCTGCCCTACCTTGGACCTCACCCTGCCCCTGAACCAGGCCTGACCCCTGCTCCTGACCCTGGTACTGCCATGGCACTGGCCCTGTCATAGCCCTTCCTCAGCCTTGTCCTAGACCTGGTCATGACCTTGCCCCAGCCCTAGCCCTATCATGGACCCTGACCCTGTCCTAACTCTTATTTGCTGGGCCCTACTCTGATGTGCTGTTCTGGCCCGAGCCTCCACCTGGCCCTGCCACTTTCCTGGCCCTAGCCCTGTTACTGGTCCTGCCATGGCCCTGGTGATGCTCTTTCTTTGCCTTGACCTTGTCATTTCATTGGACCAGCCCTGCCTTTGTCCTGTGCTATCCTGGCCTGGCTCTGCCTTGTCGCAGAGCTGACCTGGCCCTGCCACGGGCTGGTCTTTCCACTGCCCTGCCTGATCCTGCCTTAGTTGTGCCCTCTCCCTGAATATCCTTGGTCCTTCCTTGGCCTTGTCTTTGATGTAACGCTGACTTAGCCCAGGATTTTCCATGACCCTGACTTAGCCCAGGATTTTCCATGACCCTGCCTCAGCCCTAGCACTTAGGATTCACTGTCATTCAACCCTGGAACTACCTGGCCCTGCCTTGGCACTTGCTCTGTCCTCTCCATGGCCTGGCTCTGGTTCTGCCCTGGCCATATTCTTGTAATATTCCCAGGCTTGGCCCTAACCTTGTACAGGCCCTGACCCATCATGGCAATGCCCCCTTCAGTTCTCTGGCCTCACCTTCACCCTGCATTGGTCTTGCTCTGGTCCTGTTCTATCCTGGCTCTGCCTTAGCCCTGGCCCTGCCTTCTCCTTGAACTTGCCCTGGCGTTTCCCTGGGCTGACCCCAGGACTAATCTGTCCATGACCTGGTCCTGATCTCCTCTGCCCTGTCCCTGCCACACTCTGTGCCCTCTGCTTGGCCTAACCCTGTTCCTAGTCCTGCCACTGCTATGGCCTCCCCCTGCTTTTAGTCATGCCACGTGATACCTTAGTCCTGCTCTGGCCTAGCCCTACACTGGTCATGTTCTGTCTTGGCCCTACCTTTGCCTTGTCCTGGTGCTGTCCTGGGCCTGCCCTTACCCTGGAACCTTCCTGGAATTGCCCTTTGTCTGGCTCTACCCCTGATGCAGCCTTGGCCTGGCTGATGGTGGCCCTGGCAATGCCCTGGCCCCCACTGGCTGTGCCTTGGCACAGGACCCATCCTATGCTTGTTTGGCCCTGGTCGCTCTTGGCCCAGCATTGGCCTTGGACCTGCCCTGGCTATGACATGGTGTTGACCATGCCCTGTCCGTTACATGAATTTGATCCTGCCCTGCCCTGGTTCTGCCCTGGCAATACCCTGGTCCTACCCTTCCCTGGCCTGCCTTAGCCCTATGTATCCCAGTCCTGTCTTGGCACTGACCTTACTGTGCCCTTACCCTGGTCTTGCACAGCTCTAGCCCTGTCTTTAGCCTGTGCTGGCTCTGGTTCTGACCTAGCCCTCCTCTTGCCTTGGCCCCTGACCCTTCTCTGGCCTTGCCCTTGTCCTGGCCCCTTTCTGGCACCATCTTTTTGGGGACCCTGCTCTGTCCATATCACGACTCTGGGCTTCCATGTGCCTGTCATGCCATAACCTGGCCCTTTCCTGGTCCTGCTCTGACACTGGTCCTACCCTGTCTTGGCTCTGTGCTAACCTAGCCCTTCCCTGCCCTGGTTTTATGCTGGTCCTGACCTTGACCTGTGCCAAGTCCTGGCCCTGCACTGTCCCTGCCCTGGCCCTCGTTCTTCCCTGCTTCTGACTTTTTCCTGGTCCTGGTCTTGGCCCTGTCATGACACTGGCTGTGACCCTGCCTCTTGTTTCTCCCTGGCCATGACCCAGCTCAGGTCCTGTCCAGGCTCCAGCCTGACCCCGAGACTGGGCACAGCATTACCCAGTACCCTGGCCCTGACTTGCCCATGGCCGTCACCCTGCCACTTGTCTCACCATGTTCCTGACCCTCTTGGCTCTGAACCTGCCCTGGCTCTGGCTTTGCCCTGCTTCTGGCCCTGGCACTGCCATGGCCATGACATTTCCCTGGCCCTTTCCTGCCATGGCCTTTCCTTGGCCTCTGGTATGCTGCACTTGTTCCTGCCATGAACCAGTCATGCCACTGCCCAATCTTACCCTGCACAGTTTTGCTCTGACCCTGCCCCTCTTCAGACCCTTTCTGGACCTGACTGGACGCTGCCTTGACTGTGCCTTGCCCTGATCTGGTCCCATCATATCTCTGGCCCCTAGCCCTTCCCTTTTCCAGGCCCTGACCCTGACCCTGCCTGATCCTGGACCATGGGCCTCTCCCGGACCTTCCCTGCCCTTTCATTCCCTGGTCTTGCCTTCACCCTGAAATGACCCTGCACTGGAACTCTCTGCCTTGGCACCGCCTTGGCCCTGACCCTGCCTTCTTCCTTGCCCTGGCCTTGCACTGTCATCCTCTGTCATGGGCCTGTAATGGCCCCAAAATATGCCGGCCCTGTTCCTAGTCATACCCCAGCTATGACCCCTGCCTTGTTTTTTGCTATGCCTTGTACTATCCTAGCCCTGTCCCGTTTTGGACGTGGCCCTAACCTGGCCTTGAGCTACCCTGTCCCTGCTTTTGCTTTGTGCTGGTTCTGGTTCTGCCTTGATCTTGCCCTCCTCTGGACCATCCATGTTCCTGCCTTCTCCTTGGCTCTGCATCTACTCTGGCCCTGACCCTGGCCTAGACTTGGCCACAATGTCTTGGACCCTGACCATGAGTTGCTTCTGGCATGGGTGTGACTCTGCACAATCCTAGTTCTACCCTGGTCCTGACCTCATCCTGGTCCTAGTCTTGCCCCTTTGACCTGGCCCTACCCTACCTTAGCCCTCACCCTGACCATAGCACAGACCTGGCCCCCAGACCTGACCTTGACCACTGGGCCCTGCTCCTAACCCTGGTCCTGGCACTGTCATGGTCTTGCCCCAGGCTTGTCCTAGACCTGGCCATGGCACTAACCCTGCCCTGGCCCTGAGCTGCTTAAGGCCTTATCATGACACTGGCCTGGCCCTGGCCCTGATTTGCCTGGGCCCTAACCCAGTACATGCTGTTCTGGCCCTTGTCCTGACTCTGGCCCTATCGCTCTCTGGCCCTAGCCCTGTTGCTGGTCCTGCCATGGCCCTGGCTCTGGCCCTGAAGATCTTTCTTTGCCTTGTTCATGACATTGCCCTTTCCTGGTCCTGGTTCCAGCGCTGGCCCTGCCCCAGCACTTCTTTGGTTCTGGTCTGTACCCTGGCCCTGCAATGTACTTGCCCTGCCTTTACCCTGTGCGACCCCTGTCTTGTCCTGCCCTGTCCTGGTGGTGACTTGGCCCTGACATGGCCTGGTCCTGCCATTTCCCTGCCTATCCCTGCCCTGGTTGTGCCCTGGACTTGTCCTAATCCTGACCCTTCCCTGATCCTGTCTTGGATCTGACCCTGACTCAGCTCTGGACCTTTTCTGATCCCTCCTCAGCCCTTGCACTCAGAGCTGTCATTCAGCTCTGGTACTACGTGGTCCTGTCTTGGGACTGGCCCTGCCCTATGGCCTGGTTCTGGTACTGCCCTTCCTTGCCCTGAGCTGGCCCTGGTCCTATGATATTCCTGGCCCTGGCCCTGACCCTACCCTTATCCTGGCCCTGATCTGCCATGGCCCGCCCCTGCAAGCTCTGACCTTGCCTTCACCCTGCAATGGTCCTGCTCTTCCCTGGCTCTGTCTTGGCCCTGGCCCTGCCTTCTTATCAGACTTGTCCTGGCCCTGCCCTGGGATGACGACCCCAGGCCTACTCTGTCTATGATGCAGTCCTGGCCATGCCCAGGGATGACGACCCCAGGACTACTCTGTCTATGATGCAGTCCTGGCCCTGCCCTGGGATGATGACCC
>NW_016108304.1:104249-106814 GCF_001604975.1 Cebus imitator
CTTGTGCTGGTCCTGAATCTGCCCTGTCCCAAGCCCTGGCCCTGCCATGTTCCTGTCTGGCTCTGGTCCTGCCCTGTTTTTGCTCAGTCCTGGCCCTCATCTTGGTCCTGTCGTGTCCCTGGCTGTTTCCCTGCACCTGACTTTTTCCTGGCCATGACCCAGCCCTCTTCCTGTCCTGGCTCTGGCCCTGCCCCAGTTCTGGTCCTGCCCTGGCACAGTCCTGACTGGGCACTGCCATTTTCCTTGCCCTGCATTGCCAATACGAGGGTCCACACCTGGCCCTGGTTCTATCATGGCCCTCCCTTGGCCATGGTGCTGATTCTACCCACTGCTCCAGCCATCCTCCTGTAATCCTCTATCCTGACCCTGTACTGGCCACACCATACCCTGGCCCAGTGTTTGCCCTTGCCCTGATTCTAGTTCTTCCCCTGCTATGGTCCTACGCTGTTTGTGGCCAGGCCCTGTGCTACCTTAGTCCTACTCTGTCCTAGCCCTACCCTACCCTGGCCCTACCTTTGGTTTCTCCTGGTCCTGGTTCTGCCCTGGCTCTGCCCTTGCCCTGGACCCTGACTGGCCCAGACCTGCTCTGGCCCTGTCCTTGACCCAACCTTGACCTGACCCTAAACTGGCTCCGGCAATGTACTCGCCCTTCAATTGCTGTGCCTTGGCACTGGACCTACCCTATGTCTGCTTTGACCCTGGCTCCTCCTTGGCTCTACATTTACCTGCCCTGCCCACAGCATGGTGCTGACACTGCCCATGCCATTGAATTGACCCTGCCCTGGCCCTGTCATTCTCTGGTTCTGCCCTGGCACTATCCCTGCCTTGGTTCCATGCTATTTTAGTCCTATCTTGTCCCTACCCTTGCCCTGGCCCTACCCTGCCTTGCTATGTCACTCACTATCCTGGTCTTGCTCTGTCCCTGCCCTACCTTTGTCCTCCCCTGACTTAGGTTCTGAACTGACTGTTCTTGCCATTGACTCTCCCTGGCTTGCTTTTCTCTGGCCCTTCTCTGGCCTTGCCCTTGCCCTTGCTCTTCCCTGTCCCTGCTCTGCCATGGTCCTGGCCTTGCCCTGACCCCATCTGCCCTACCCTTTCCTTATCCCTGTACGACACTGACCCTAGCATGCCCTACCCCTTCCCTGGACCTGGGCTGGCCATGCCTTCACCCTGACCCTGCCTTTTGTCCTGACCTTGGTCCTGACGTGACCCCAGGGTTGCCAGTGCTCATGGTCCTGGTCATGTTCTAGCCATGACCTGTACTTGGACATGTCGTGGGCCTGATTTGTACCGTCCTTGCCTTGGCCCTTCTCTGCCCTGTCTCCACCATGAACTTGCCTGTTCTGCTCTCTCCCAGGATGGACCTGGCCCTGCCATGGCCCAGTAGTGTCATTGCCCTGGGCTATCGTACCCTTGCTGTGCCCTGGCCATGTTCCCTCCCTGGACCTGTCCTAACCCTTCCTTGGCTTTTTCTCTACTCTCTGTATGGCCTGCCAGGCATGACCCTGACCCTTCCCTGGTCCCTTGCCCTGCCATGGACCTGCCCTGACTCAGTCATAGCCCTGGTCCTGCCCTATTCTGGTATAGCCCTTGTCTTGAACCACCATTCCTGGCTGTGTCTTCACCTTGCCCTGGCCCTGCTCTTGGCCTACTCTGGCTTACACCCTGACCTGGCCCTACCTTGGCCCTTAAGCTAGCTGTGACTAGGCCCTGTGCTGGACCTGGCCCTAGCCCAGACCTGGCCCTGGTCCTACACTTTGTTCTGCAATAGCCCTGGACCTGCCACAGTTCTGAGCTGGACTTGGAGATATCCTGGCCCTGAATTGACCTAGCCCAGCTTTGGCTTGTCCCTACCCTGGCCCAACCATTGTCTTTCCCTGTTCTGCCCTGTCTTGGCATTGAAATGACACTGCAACATCCCAGTCATACCAATGCCCTGACTTACCCTGCCTTGGCTGTGCCCTAGCCCTGGTCCCACCCTCAATATTCACTGACCCTGTCTCAGACCTGGCCCTATCTTAGCATTGGCCCTGCCTTCTCTATGAACCAGCTCTGCCCATGCCCTGCCACGACCCTACCTTGTCACAGCCCTGGCTCTGCCCCCACCCTGGTCCTAGTCCTGATCCTTATTCTACTCAGACCCTTCCTTGGCCTTCCCCCTCTGTTATGGCCCAGCCCTGGCACCAACCTAGATCCTGGTCCGGGACCTGCCCTGCTTGAGGCTTTACTCTGGTTCTTCCCGGGTCCTGATCCTGTCTGACCCTGAAATGCCTGGCAGTACCCTGGCCTTGCACTGTTCTGGCCCTGACTCTGGCACTGTCACTATGGCCAGATATGATCACTGCTATGGCCCTGATCCTGTTCCTGGACCCTGGCCATGCCATGAACCTGCACTATCCTTGCCCTTGTCCTGTCCCTACTCTGACCATTCCCTGTCCTTGTCTTGGTCTTGGTATCATGCTGGCCCAGCCCTTGCCTTGGCCCTACCCTAGGTTTGACCCTACCCTGGCCATCACTCTAGACTTGGCTGGGCGCTGTCTTGGACTTGACCATAGCACAGACCCA
>NW_016108304.1:107689-109054 GCF_001604975.1 Cebus imitator
CTGAAGTCCAGGGGGCCACCTGCATCTGCACGGCTGGAATCAAGTCCACCACTTATTCTCCTCTTCCTTCCAAACTGTCACTGTAAGATCCCGCTCTGCCACTTACTAGCTGTGTGACCTTAGGCAAGTTTAATTAATGTTTCTGAGCCTCAGTAAACGGCAGCTAATATTATTATTTGTTGTTATCAAAAGTGGTTATATTTTTATAGGGTCATGCACAGCCATTATCAGTTAGCAATGGGAAAGGCAAACATTTCTTCTGATGCATTAGGTGGTAAATATTTACACGCTGTAAGCCAAGAAGCATTACATGTATCTATGTATACAGTTTATTCATACATAGCTACAGGTACTCAAACATTGGCTCTTTCGCCAATGGCAATGACTTTCTGGCCAAGACTGGATCGATCAGTGGTTCTTCTCATGCCACATTTTCATGAGAAGTGTGAAAGGCTGCTGCCATCTCTGTCCTGTCATTACACAACATTGAGTGAGCCCACTCTGGTCCCACTCCTGAAACCTCATGACTGGGAGCAGGATGTGAGAGGTCAGGGGCCTCTCTTGCCCTAAAGTTCTAGCTACAGCCCCAGCTCTGGGCTCACCCAGGGGCCGTGTTTATGCATTCCCAGGCCAGTGTGGGCTACACTCTGCCCCACTTAGAACACCTGGATGTGCTGAAATGAACCAGATGTGTCAGCGGCCAGAGAGAAAGGCAGCGGCTAGTGTGGCCACTCGCTGGGGCCTCCCCTGCATCCCTGGGCTGGTGTGGATAGAATGATAGAAAGATAAGAAACCTGAAGAGACCAATTATGGGTAATGCAATTAAAATAGTAATAAAAAGTCTCCTGTCAAAGAAAAACACAAGAATTATGGTTTTACTGATGAATTAAATGAAACATTTTTAAAAGAGCTCATACCAATTTTACTCAAAATATTTGCCCAAAAATGAAGAGGAAGGAATACGTCTAGACTTATTCTATGAGGCCAACACTACCCTGGTACAAAAACTAGACCAAAACACAATACAAAAAAGAAAAAGGCAAATATCCCTGATGAACACAGATACAAAAAGTCCTCAACAAAATATATAAAAGCTGCATTGACAAGACAACAAAAGCATCATCTTCCATGACGAAATGGGATTCATCTGAGCAATATGAGGATGATTCAATAAACACAAATACATAAATGTGCTACATCACATTCAGCGAATCTAGAGAAAAAAACCACATAAGCATTTCAGTAGATGCTGAAAAACATAAAATTCAACATTCCTTCATAATAAAAATTCAAGAAAGCTATTTCATTACTGCTGCCACCAACAAAAGATACCTAGGGATAACCAAAAAGTTGGCTAAATTTTCA
>NW_016108304.1:109299-110859 GCF_001604975.1 Cebus imitator
AGTCTTGCTCTGTTGTCCAGGCTGGAGTACAGTGGTGTGATATCAGCTCACTGCAACCTCTGCCACCCAGGTTCAAGCAATTCTCCTGCTTCAGCCTCCTGAGTACCTGGGATTACATTCGCATGCTACCATGCCTGGCTAAATTTTGTATTTTTATTAGATACGGGGTATCAGCATCTTGGCCAGGCTGGTCTTGAACTCCTGACCTCATGAGCCACCCATCTCGGCCTCCCAAAATGCTGGGATTACAGGCATGAGCCACTGCGCCTGGCTTGCAGTATTTTTTTATACATTATCTCATTTGATCTTCACAAATTTTTTTTGAGACACAGTCTCACTCTATTGCCTAAACTGGAGTGCAGTGGTGTGAGCTCGCCTCCCCGGTTTAAGTGATTCTCCTGCCTCAGCCTCTTAATTAGCTGGGATTACTGGCATGCACCACCACACCTGCCTAATTTCATAGTTTTAGTAGAGTCAAGGTTTCACCATGTTGGCCAGGCTGGTCTTGAACTCCTGGTGTCAAGTGATTTGCCCTGCCTTGGCCTTCGAAAGTGCTAGGATTACAGGCATGAGCCACTGCACCCCGCCTGCTCCGCGTTACTGAAGCAAAATGGGCCATGGTAGGCCAAGCAATGTGCCCACCTGGGCTCAGGTGATTACTGCTGAAGCAGACATCACAGGAAGGTAACCTTGCCAGCACCCAACTTGATTTTCCCTGCTGGAAAAATCTGTCTTTCCTCCTGTCTGCCAGATGGGTGGGCCCAGGCACTGGCTCAGCTGACTTCTCTGTAGACTGGTGCTCGGGAAACATTTATCAAAAGCAGGAATATAGACAGGCACACAATGAAGGGTGCTGGCCTATCCAGCATCCATAAGCTGCCTGGAGAGGTGCCTAGCAAGCACATGGCTTTCAAAGAACTAGACACCACTGGTTCAGCAGGTGCCTGAGGGTCCGGCCACCAGGTCTAACATTTGGGAGAAGACATTTGGCAGCTTCTTTCTAATCTTTAAATTTGAAGCATGCAAGTCGGATGAATGGGTCAAGGCCTGGCTTGGCCATTGGTCAACCATGTCACCTTGGACTCCTCCTTTCTCTGTGTCAGTTTCCTCATCCACAAAGTGGGGATAGTAACTGCACCTCCCTTGGAGGACTATGAGAATAATTAGGATGTATACGACTTCGAATAGTGGTCAAAAAACTCCAGACCACTGCCTCTTTCTGTACAGAGGTTTCAATGGGACACAGCCAGACTCATTCCCCATACATATTGTCCACACTGCACAGGTGCTACAGCCCAGCAATCACACGGCCTGCTCAGCTGTCAGCAGTCACTACCTGGACCTTGACAGGTAACCCTGGCTTAGAACGATGCCTGGAGCATGAGAAGTACTCATGAAATGTTAGCTATTATTTAAACCCAAGGTCACCTTTAGCATGATAAATGTGAGTATGTGCACAAAGATCCAGACACAAGCACTGATTGTAGAGGTGTAAAACAGTAAATAACTGTAACACCAATTAACAGGAGGCTGGTCAAATTATGGAACATCCACACTACA
>NW_016108304.1:114774-116502 GCF_001604975.1 Cebus imitator
AGAGAACTCTGACACAATGTTGATGGGAATATAAACTACTGCAGACACTATGGAGAACAGTTTGAAGGTTCCTCAAAAAACTACAAATAGAACTACTATCTGATCTAGCAATCCCACTGGTGGGCATTTACCCAAAGGAAAGGAATCAGGATACCAAAGAGATATCTGCACCCCCTGTTTACTGCAGCACTATTCACACAGCCAAGATATGGAATCAACCTAGGTGTCCAACAACAGATGAATGGGTAAAGAAGTTGTGGTACACACACACACACACACAAACTCAGAGATAAAAAAGAATGAATCCTGTCGTTTGCAGCAACACTGACGGAAATGGTGAACATTATGTGAAGTGAAATAAGCCAAGAACAGGAAGTTAAACACTGCATGTTTTCACTCATATGTGGTAGCTAAAAAATGTTTATCTCCTGTTAGTAAAAAGAACAGGATACTAGATGCTGGATTTTGCAGGGGGAAGGGAGGAAGATATTTGCTAAAGGATACAAACAGCTAGCTGGAAGGAATAAGTTCTACTGTGCTGTATCACTATGGGATACCTACAGTTAATAATATAGAGTTGCACATAGCTAAGAGGATACTCAATGTTCCCAACATAAAGAAGTAGTAAATGTTTGAGGTGACGGAAATGCTAATTATCCTGATCTGATCACTATAACTGTATCAAAAACCACTATGTACTCTACGAATATGTACAATTATTATGTCAGTTTATAAAAACAATAAAAGAAAACAAATGGCTGGGAATTATTTTTTAAAGTTCCAGTCCTAAGGAATCTGGAGTGAGGAAAATGAATGTGGAACTTATTGTCACTGCCTTTTTAAACACAGTACTAAGAGTTTTCAATAAGACAATCTTTTTAAAAATCAAGAGCAACATGATTATTAATTCTATCACGATTGATAATTATCACTGAAATAAGAGGGTGTGATGACTTGCAAACTACAAAATAATCAGTTATCAGGATGACAAGAGGGAGTAGGGTCAGATGTCCCAACATCGAGGAAGACACAGGAACATGGAACAGGTACCTCTGGCTGCAGCCTGGCAGGTGGTGTTCTCTGCACACTGCAGGTTCTTCAGCAGCTGCATGGACTTGTCAGCCATTATGATCTGCTCCAGGACAGGTTTGGGGAAGGACACCATGGTGTGCTGCCTGCTGGAGGCCCCTGGTCACTGCCGGAACTCGCAATCGCATTATCACTCATTTTTTCTTCACTTTCTGTCTTGTCTGACATGCTGTATAACGTGTAAGTTGCATAACAGAAGTCTGTGATTAACTGGAGCATTTTTGTTTCTAAAGAAATTCAAAATAATTTTAAACTTTAACTTTTCTTTCTTAAAAGTAGTAAACTTGCTCTAGTTTGTTGCCCAGACATTATAAAACATAATATTAATTATTAGTAAACTGAAACAATTTTTAGGCAAATGGGGCAGTTTTAACCTGATCTCGGTTTAAAGAGAAAAGTGAATAAATACTTTCAACAGTATAGATAAAATTTAGGTAAGCAGAAACAGTTTCCTGAATTGGAATTATTTAAAATATGACTAATTTGGTCCTCTTTACAAGTAGAATAAAAGTTTTTCCCATTTACTGTCTCCTGTGAAACTAATCTGCAGACTTCACTACCATTTCCCTACCAAGTTTCTCAACTGGACTACTTTTAAAAATAAAATGATGGTCAATCATCACCCTACAAAAACAGTCA
>NW_016108304.1:119140-120696 GCF_001604975.1 Cebus imitator
TGTTAGTGCGGGAGGCTGTGCCTACAGAGGGCTGCACAAGCTCCTGTGAGGCGATGGCACAGCTGGGACCTCAACATGGAAGTCACCATGTGGAGCCAGACATGTAATAAAACGGCTTGGAACTATACAAGAAGATACTGCACCCACCCCTGCTCAAAGCAAGTTCCTGCAACACTGGTAAACTGTGTCAGGTCTGCAGCTTGGCTATGGGCTGTGCCAGTGTCAGTTTCCCAGTTTTGATCATGTACTATAACTATGTGAGGTTTTGCCACTGGGGGAAGTAAAGTAATGGGAACACAGGATCTCTCTGTATTATTTTCTGTGGTACAGCTAGTGCTCAACTTACGACCATGATTGGTTCCGACAGACCGGTCGTAACACGATTTGGTCGTAAGTTGAGTAGCCTATATGCACACGGAGATGGTAATGCTGCTGGAAGCTGGTCCGCACTGTCGTACACCCAGCTGGGCAACATTTGCACTGCCAGACGCGGAGCAGTTGTGGCTAGCAATTGTGGTTGTAAAGTCGAATGATCCTAAGTTGCATAGGTCGTAAGTCAATCAATACCTGTCAAATCTTATACAATGAAAAATCTAAATGGCATTCTAATTATAAATTATGTGTAGTATGAGTAAAACTAAAGAACATTTAATACCATTATTGATGATGCACTTCTCAATTTCTGCCAAGTTCCTCTTTGAAACCAATGAAGTATTTGTACAGGGCTCACATGAAAGCCTGGTAGGTTCTAAAGGGAGCTTCAGGTGACTTCTTAGGAACAGACCCACTTCCAGGCAGCATGCTTTTGGAACTGTGTCCCATGACTTCATCAATGAACTCCTGGAGTCAAAATACAACCTGGCCACACGCTGCTATTTGTTCCAGCACAGATCATTAACAGCTCTATGACAGAACAAACTGCAATTATTCAAAGGTGATCTTCTGTAAACATTCAAATTCATTTCCCTCTCACTGTAAAATATTTCTTTTACAATTCTTTTAAACTATGTTTAGAAGACAGTCATAAAATGATGAATAGTTTTATACACAAAGTAAAAAGAGTGAGCATTAATTTCAATAGACTAAAGAATTACGGCTTATGTTTTTTAAAAATATCCATAAGGTAATCTACTTAAGGCAAAAAAAATTACAGTATATAGCTTTTACAATACAGAATGACAGATCTAAACAGCAGAAAATGCAAACTGAAATTAAATATGTCCCAAACAATATTAAGGAATTCTCTTAAGTACTGTTAAGATGCACAACTCAATTTTTCTTTTGGATATTAAATATTTATTTATTTATTTTTGAGATGGAGTCTTGCTCTGTCACCCAGGCTAGAGTGCAGTGGCATGATCTCAACTCACTGCGACCTCTGCCTCCCAGGTTCAAGTGATTGTCTTGCCTCAGCCTCCTGAGTAGGTGGGATTACAGGTGCTTGCCACTGCACCTGGCTAATTTTTATATTTTTTAGTAGAGACAGGGTTTCACCATCTTGGCCAGGCTGGTCTCAAATTCCTGACCTCATAATCCACCCACCTCAGCCTCCCAAA
>NW_016108304.1:122414-123529 GCF_001604975.1 Cebus imitator
AGTGCAGTGGCATGATCTCAACTCACTGCGACCTCTGCCTCCCAGGTTCAAGTGATTGTCTTGCCTCAGCCTCCCGAGTAGGTGGGATTACAGGTGCTTGCCACTGCACCTGGCTAATTTTTATATTTTTTAGTAGAGACAGGGTTTCACCATCTTGGCCAGGCTGGTCTCAAATTCCTGACCTCATAATCCACCCACCTCAGCCTCCCAAATTGCTGTGAATACAGGCGTGACTGTGCCTGGCCTGGATATTAAATAATTTTAAATTAATCTTTTTTTGCATAAGGAAGCACAAACGAGTTCAATTATAGTTAATTTTAATATTGCAAAATGTCCTATAATTATATTGCCACAGTTTACATAAATCCTATTTCTTAAATAACCCTAAATACGAATAACTTACATGTGTTAAATGAGTTACTATAATATCGTTTCTCACAGTTACTTTCCCATCTATCAGCTGAAGTATAAAGAGCTTTTTCACTCCTGAAACTAAGCTGAAATTAGATAAAAAAAATGAGTATACTTTAAGTCTAGAAAAATATTCATGACAGTATTCCCAGAAAAATAATTTATTTTTACAGGGTATCACTTTGTCACCCAGGCTGGAGTGCAGTAGTGATCACAGCTCACTGCAGCCTCAACCTACTGGGTTCAAGTGATTCTCCAGTCTCGGCCTCCTGAATGGCCAGGGCTACAGGTAAATGTCACTATGCCTGGCTAATTTTTGTATTTTTTGTAGAGATGGGGGTTTCACCATGTTGCCTAGGCTGGTCTTGAACTCCTGATCTCAAGTGATCCACCCACCTTGGCCTCCCATAGCACTGGAATTATAGGTGTGAGCCACCATGCCCCACTTCAGGAAATTTTTATTAGATATTCAGAATTAAGGGGTAACAAGGTCAGATAACAAGAAAATGGAAGACATCAATCTTTTCATCTGATTACCTTACGACTCAAGATATTTCAACATCATCTTAGAGAGAAGTCCAAGACATATTGTCAAAGCATCTCCCCTATATACTGGATGACCCAAAGAGATCTTCCTATTTCTAAGAATGCCAGCATGTCAACATCATACTTTATACTGAGAGCACCGGGACCTGGAATTTTAG
>NW_016108305.1:0-1967 GCF_001604975.1 Cebus imitator
AAAGCAGCAAGAGAAAAGCAACTTATCACATACAAGGGATCCTCAATAAGATAATAGCTGATTTCTCACCAAAAACAATGGAGGTGCTGGGCACTGTTGCTCACACCTGTAACCCCAGCACTTTGGGAGGCTTGAGGCTCAAGAATTGCTTGAAGCCAGGAATTAGAAACCAGCACTGGCAATGTAGTGAAACCCCATCTCTACAAAAAAAATTAAAAATAGCTGGGCATTGGCGGTGCATGCCTGTAGTCCCAGCTACCCAGGTGGCTGAGATGAAAGGATTGCTTGAGCCTGGGAGGTGGAGGCTTCAGTGAGGTAAGTGGCTGCACCACTGCACTCCAGCCTGCATAACAGAGCAAGACCCTGTCTAAAAACAAAACAAAACAACCACACACAACAGTGGAGGACAAAAGGCAATGAAATGGCATATTCAAAGTGCTGAAGAAACTATCAACCAAGAATTCTATACCTGGCAAAACTACCTTTGAAAATGAAGAGAAATTAAGATGTTCTAGACAAATAAAAACGGAGAGACTTTTTTGCTAGAAGACCTGCCCTATGAGAAATACTAACATGAATCTGCACAAAGAAATGAAAAGCACTGGCTGGGCACAGTGGCTCAGGCCTGTAATCCCATCACTTTGGGAAGCTGAGGCTGGAGGATCACTTGAGGTCAGGAGTTTAAGACCAGCTTGGCCAGCATGGTGAAATGCTGGCTCTGCTAAAAATACAAACACTAGCTGGGCATGGTGTTGTGTGCCTGCAGTCCCAACTACTCAGGAGGCTAAGGCACTAGAATCACTTGAACCTGGGAGGTGGAGGTTGCAGTGACTGTGCCACTGCACTCCAGCCTGGGCAACAGAGGGAGACTCTGTCTCAAAAAAAAGGAAAGAAAAAGATAATTGCATAATGCAATAATTATAAATCTAGGTGATGAACATAAAATTTATAAAGACGTAATGTGTGACAATAACAGTATAAAGGAGGGGGTGAGAGCGGAGCTTTAGAGAAGCAAAGTTTTTGTGTACTTTCAAAACAAAGTTGGTATTAGTTTGGACTACAATGTTATATAATTAAGATGCAGCTGAGACCACAGGTGTACACCACTATACTCGACTAATTGTAAAAAGCTTTTTAGAGCTGGGATCTCACTATGTTGCCCAGGCTGGTCTCCAACTCCTGGCCTCAAGCAATCCTCCTTCCTTGGCCTCCCAAAGCACTGGGATTATAGGTACACATCCCTGCAACTCGCCACAAATATTTTGCTTTTTTTTTGGTTTCATTTTTTGAGACAGGGTTTCACTGTTTCCCAGGCTGGAGTGCAGTGGGACAATCATGGCTCACTGCAGCCTCAACCTACCAGGCTCAAGTGATCGTCCTGCCTTAGCCACCTGAGTAACTGTGACTATAGGCGTGTGCCACCACATTCAGCTAACTTTTAAATTTTTTTCGTAGGGATGAGGTCTCAGTATGTTGCCCAGGCTGGCCTTGAACTCCTGGGCTCAGGCAATCCTCCCAATGCAGCCTTCCAAATTGCTAGGATTACCGGCATGAGCCACTGCACTCAGCCCAGAGATATTTCAAAAATCTCAAGTCAAGCACCTAAAATTCCACTAGAGGTAACTAGGAAAAAAAAAAAAAAAACTCACAGCAAACTGAACCCAAAGCAAGGAAATAATAAGTATTAGAGGAGAAATAAATGAAATCAGGAATAGAAAAACAACAGAGAAAATCAACATAGTTAAAGGTTGGTTCTTTGAAAATATCAACAAAACTGACAAACCTTTAGCTAGACTGACCAAGAAAAAAATAGAAAAGACCAAATTATTAAAATTAGGAATGAAAGAGGGGACACTACTACTGTTCTTACAGACATAAAAAGGATTATAATATGACTAAAAGGATTATATAAAATATACGCTAATAATTAGATAACCTGGATGACATAGACACATTACCAGAAAGAT
>NW_016108305.1:4447-7394 GCF_001604975.1 Cebus imitator
TCAAAAAAAAAAAAAAAGATATATAAATGGCCCATATGCACAAAAAAAATGCTCAATGTCTTAACTCATTAGGGAAATGTCCCTCAAAAACCACAGTGAGATACTACTTTACACTCACTGGGACGGCTGTAATGAGAAGAGAGACAATGACAGTGTTGACAAAGACATGGAGAAACTGGAACCCTCATACATTGCTGGTGGAAGAGTAAAATGGTGCAGCCACTGTGGAAAACAGTTTGAAAGTTCCTCAGAAAGTTAAATATAAGGGATGCCATATGATCTAGCAATTCTACTGCTAGGGATGTACCCTAGAATTAAAAACATGTCCACACAATTAAGACAAAGCATTAGTCATAAAAGCCAAAATAAAGTGGAAATAACCCAAATGTCCACTAAGTGATGAATAGATGAACTGACATAGTGAAGTCTCCATACAATGGAATATCACTCAGCCTTGCAAAGGAATGATACATGCTACAGCATGGGTGGACCTCTAGATTAAAATGCAAACTACAACTATTTGCTACACAGGACTATCTCCTATATGTGGAGGAAAGCTGGGTAATGGTAATTTCAAGATGGTATCTGCTCTACTTTCAGTAAAACCTTTTCTTACATTTTCATTTTTGTGTCCATCTCTCTCCACCACCACCAGCACACACACACAAGCACACCCTACCCACTCTTCCCACCAAATTGTATCTTCAATGCCTCCTCTCTAAATCACAAAGTTCCTGTTAGAATCTAACTCTGGGTGGCACCAAGATCAGCAGAACCTCCATTTCCTCCTCTCTTTTCCCAAGACTTATTATGAAAACCCCACGTGGAATTATGTCAGGGCTGCAAGTGAAGCCATTCAACATTTTTCTCCATTAAAAAAATTTGAGAACCACAATATGCATAAAGTGTACATGACATAAATGTTGTATATATTTAATTTAATTTAATTTAATTTAATTTAATTTCTGAGGCAGGGTCTCACTTTGTTACCCAGACCGGTCTCAAATTCCTGGTTCAAGTGATCCTCCTGTGTCAATCTCCCAACGTCTTGTGATTGCAGATGTGAGCCATCTTACCCAGCCAAATTCAGTTTAATAATTATAAAGCAGATACCCATGTAACATCATTAGAAAAGATCACTGCTAGCATCCTAGAAGCCCCCAATGTGCCCCTTTCCAATCATAAACCTCTCTCTAATCCTTATAGGTAACCAGTATCCTGACTTTTATAATAATTTTCTTGCTTTTAAAATGTAGTTCTGGCCTGGCGTGGTGGCTCATACCTGTAATCTCAGCACTTTGGGAAGCCGAGTTGGGTGAATCACTGGAGGTCAGGAGTTCGAGACCAGCCTGGCCAACGTGGTGAAACACTGTCTCTACCAAAAATACAAAAATCAGCTGGGTGTGGTAGTGGGCACTGGTAAGTTCAGATACCCGGCAGGCTGAGGCAGGAGAATCGCTTTAACTCGGGAGGTAGAGGTTGGAGTAACCTGAGATCATATCATTGCACTCCAACCAAGGTGACAAGAATGAAATTCCATCTCAAAAAATAAATAAGAAATAAAATATAGTTCTGGCTTGGCACAGTGGTTCACACTTGCAATTCCAGCACTTTGGGAGGCCAAGGTGGAAGGACTGTTTGGGCCTAGGAGTTCGAGACAAGTCTGAGTAATACAGCAGGACCTCCTCTCTAGAAAAATTTAAAAAGTAGCTGGGCATGTTGGCGTGCACCTAGACTCCCAACTGTTGCAGAGGTTGAGATGGGAGGATCACTTGAGCACAGGAGGTCCAGTCTGCAGTGCGCCGTGTTTGCATCACTGTAGACCCTGTCTCAAAAATAAATAAAATGTAGTTTTATCTATTATGTCAGTCATAAACAACATAGTTTAGTTTTGCCTTCTTCAACATTATATAAATGAAATCATATTATACATATTATTCTCTGTATCAATTATTTCATTCAATAATCTGTTTATACATTTAAGATGTATGTTCCTGAGGTTGGTTCATTTCAAGGCCTGTGTTGTGCTTCCAGTAAGGTAGTCACTAGCTACATTTGGCTACTGATAGTGGTCAATGCGACTGAATCTTTAATTTCATTCATTTTAATTATTTTTAAATTTCAAAGCTGATAATGCAGTTGTTAGAAAATGTATGTTTGCAACAACTTGGGTATATGATGTTACTTTTTCAACTATAAATTTTATGAAATCTAAATATAGATTAAGGTGTTTTGAGGTTTTTTTTTGAGATGGAGTTTTGGTTGTTGGCCAGGCTGGAGTGCAATGGTGTGACCTCTACTCACCGCAAACTCTGCCTCCTGGGTTCAAGCAATTCTCATACCTCAGCCTCTTCAGTAGCTGGGATGACAGGCACCCACCACTATGCCCAGCTAATTTTTATATTTTTAGTAGAGATGAGGTTTCACCATATTGGATAGGCTGGTCTCAAACTCCTGACCTCAGGTGATCCATCTACCTCAGCCTCCCAAGGTGCTGGGATTACAGGCATGAGCCACTGTGCCTGGTCGTGTTTTTGTTTTTTCTTTGAGACAAGGTGTCACTCTGTTGCCCAGGCAGGACAGCAGTAGCATGATCACAGCTTGCTAAAGCTTTGACCTCCCAGGCTCAAGTGATCCTCCCACCTCAGCCTCCCTAGTAGCTGGAACTATAAGCACATGCCATCATGCCCGGCTAATATTTTTAATTTTTTGTAGAGATGGGGTCTCACTGTGTTGCCAGGCTGGTCTTGAACTTGAGGGCTCAAGTGATCCTCCTGCATAGGTCTCCCAAAGTGCTGGGACTACAAGCATCAACTACCTAACATCCAGTCAGATTAAGTATTACTATTATTATTATTACTTACTTTTCTCCCTAGATTGCTCAGCAGAACAGATTTTTTTTTTTTTTTTTTTTTTGATGGAAAAATATCAAAATAGTACCTTTTAA
>NW_016108305.1:7490-16093 GCF_001604975.1 Cebus imitator
GTAGCTGGGACTATAGGCGCACGCCACCATGCCCAGCTAATTTCTGTACTTTTAGTAGAGACGGGGTTTCACCATGTTGGCCAGGATGGTCTCGATCTCTTGACCTGGTGATCCGCCCACTTCAGCTTCCCAAAGTGCTGGGATTATAGGCATGAGTCACTGCACCCTGGTCCAGATTAAGTTTTTTTTAATAAAAATTTAGCAACCTAATTTAGTCTTCAAAGAGTTAGTATGAAAAAAAGAATGTAAATGCCACAATTAATTTTTATGCTAATTACATGTAGAAATGATACCACTTTGGATATTTTGAAGATTTAGTATGAAAACAGAATATCTCATTAATAACATATATAATGATTACATGTTGAAATAATATTTTTGATATATGCGTGAAATAAAATATATTAACATGTTTCACCTGTTTCCTTTCTAGCTTTGAGACAGAGTCTCATTCTTGTTGCCCAGGCTGGAGTGCAATGGCATGATCTTGGCTCACTGCAACCTCCGCATCCCGGGTTCAAGCAGTTCTCCTGCCTCAGCCTCCTGAATAGCTGGGGTTACAGGCATGTGCCACCATGTCTGGCCAATTTTTGTATTTTTAGTAGAGAAGGGGTTTCTCTGTGTTGGTCAGGTTTGGTCTCAAACTCTTGACCTCAGGTGATCCACCCCCCTTGGCCTGCCTGTGAGCCACAGCACTGGCCTCCTTTTTAGTTTTATTTTTTAAGTGACTACCAGAAAAGTTAAGATTATGTATGTGACCTGCATTAGATTTCTAATGAATAATGCCACTTTAGAGTATTCCATTGAATGATTCATCTACTGTGGATGGATACTGAGATGTTTCTAGTTTTTACTTACTACAAACAATGCTGCTTTGAACATTCTTATATTTGTATCTTGATAACACTTTTGCCTGAGTTTCTCTAAGATGTAATAAGGGTACAAAATTGTTTTCCTAAGAAGTTGTGCTATTTCAAGTGGCAGACTGAGAACATGCCAAGTCTCTACCTGTTCAACCTCCACCAAATCCCTGAAAGTTATACAACAGAAATAATTTAAAAATCCACAACCTTAGCTCAAAATGTGGAAGCAGTTCTACAAATGCTCCCCTACCAGAAATGCCTGGGAACTACCTACAAGTTATTGGTTGGGACAAGGCAGTAGGAGAAGCCAGAGGCACATCAACCCCATACCCTTCTTCCTTGGGCCAGGCAGCAGTATCTTCCTCCAGGCAGGAACAATTGTCAGAAAGTGGGCAGCGTCCTGGAACCCTGGAAGAAGGGTGTACACTCCCTTACTAGCCATCTCCGACACCTTCCTTATTCTCAGCAGAGTCCATCTGGAACACTACCCCTGGAATCTCACCTCTCCTCTAGAGCTAGAAAACAGAATTGTCTGGTTCCAGCATTTTTTTCTTATTAATAAGATATCAGACAAGGGTGGGGAAAAGCTATTTTAAAGTAGTCATAATTCCTCTTCTTAGATTACTATGTTAGTCTTTTTTTTTTTTTTTGAGACAGAGTCTCACTCTGTTGGCCGGGTTGGAGTGCAGTGGCGTGATCTCGGCTGACTGCAACCTCCGTCTCCTGGGTTTAAGCAATTCTCTTGCCTCAGCTTCCCAAGTAGCTGGGATCACAGGCACCCACCACCATGCCTGGCTAATTCTTGTATCTTTAGCAGAGATGGGGTTTCGCCATATTGGCCAGGCTGGTCTCAAACTCCTGACCTCAAGTGATCCAATCACCTCGGCCACCCAAGGTGCTGGGATTACAGTCATGAGCCACTGCGCCCAGCATGTGTTTTATTTTAAATTTAGAATTCATGTATGACTTGTCTATATAATTACATTAGTTCAATGTGAGTTGAACTAATGATGTAACACACAAACTGTTGTGAAAAACGTCAGTTACTTCTAATGTAAGCATTTTTTCCAAAATCATTTATGTGTCTAAACTAATTCCTTTTATAAATCAGTAAGAAAATGATAAAACAATTCAACAGGAAAATGAACAAAGGACAGACAACTCAGAGAAGAAACACAAATGTTCAATAAACATATAAAGGTATTTAATTAAATTCATGAGTAATCAGAAAAATTCAAATTTAGATGGAAGCCCCTTTATTCATCTATAACATCAACAAAAAGTTGGAGAATACCTTGAGCCCTGGAGTTTAAGACCATCAACAAAAAGTTGGTGAAAAAGTGTGGGGAAATGAATGCTGTCATATTCTGTTGACAACAGAGTAAGTTGGCACAACATTTTTGAGGGCAATTAAAATTTTATATCTACACAGTCTTCACCCCAACAATTCCATTTCTAGATATCTATTTTACAGGAATAGTTGCCCATGTTCACTAAAAAGCATATACAGGGATTTCATTGCAGCAATGCATGTAACAAGAAAACTAAATGTAATCTAAATATTCATCAATGGGGGAATCATTAAATAAACTATGATGCATCCATACTATGGATATGCAGGAGTTTAAAATGAATGCGGTAACCCTGTAAGTACTGGGAAGGAAAGAAATCTAAATCGTATCATGAAGTGAAAGAATCAAGTTGCAAGATGTTACCACTCATGTAAAGAAGAAAGATTTTAAAAACCACACAACAAATCTATTTTGCTTTATGTAAATATGTATGTACACAATGGGAAAAAGTCTGGAAGGATATATACTAAATGCAGAATAGCGTTATCTCAGGGATGAGGGAGTAGGGCACAACAAGGGATTTTGTTGTATCTCTTACATCATTTTTATACATTAAAAACAAAATCATGGGCTGGGGGTGGTGGCTCATGCCTGTAATACCAGCATTTTGGGAGGCCAAGGTGGCAGGATCACTTGAGCCCTGGAGTTCGAGACCAGCCTACGCAGCATAGGGAGACCCTGACTCTACAAAAAATACAAATTTAGGTGGGCGTGGTGGCATGCACCTGTGGTCCCAGCTACTTGGGAGGCTGAGGTGGAGGATCACTTGAGCCTGGGAGGCAGAGGCTGCAGTGAGCAGTGATTGTGCCACTGTACTCCAGTCTGGGGAACAAGGTAAGACCCTGTCTCTGAAAAAAAAAAAAAAGAGAGAGAGGAAAAAAAGGGAATATAATCATGTATTATTTGTATGATAAAAAATAAATTTAAATTGCCTCTTAAAGAGAGTTCACCAAATTTAATTCTAAAATAACCATAGGATTGCAATCAACAGAGGTTGATTTGGGGTATGGAGGGGAAATATCTTTTCTCAGAAGTACAGACCTCAAAATTCTGGACCAAGGGTGTTACAATGCAGTTAGTTTTTTTTGTCATGTTTGGAGAGAATATACTCAGAGTTTCTCAGTCCAACTGTATGCTTTCCATAAATTTCCATCAATGTAAGAAATATAGTTTCCTTGGAAATTCTGTAAAGAAACACAGTTTATATCCTTGAATAGGTAGGAAAAGAATGAACAGGATAAGAAAAAGAATCATGGCAACCTTGTCAGGGATATTCAGTTACAGAAAATAACACCTGCCTTCTAATTTCCAGAGCTATCGGCTTCCCAGTTTGCACAATTAATCAAGAAATAATGTGGGGCCCCTGGCACAAATGATGAGGTGTCTCCCGAAGCTTAACTTCCTGTCCGTCCAATCTCTTAGACAGATGATGCCAGTTAATTACTTTGAATATAAGTATTTTATCCAAAAGCACTTATTTTGTCTAAACAACTCCTTCTACAAATCAATACAAAAATCATAAATAATTCAACAGAAACTGCGCAAAAGCTTATCATTATCAGCAAATAAGAAGAAAGAAACTGTATGCTTTGGCCCAGTGCCCTCTGCTGAAACACCAAAGCTTTGGCCCAGTGCCCTCTGCTGAAACATCCTAGGATTTTTCTTTCCACTTCTATTACAACCGATCTGATTTAGCCCCTTCACACTTTACTCCTAGGTTTTGCTAGACCTTTCTATTTGTCTCCCTGAATTAAGGTTTCTCCTCTAGGGCACTCTAATTATGGATTCTAAAATAATTCTTTGCATGTCTATACTTGAACATAAAGCAAAAAAACAAATAAAATAAAATAATCTTTCTTTTTTTTTTTTTTTTTGAGACGGAGTTTCACTCATGTTACCCAGGCTGGAGTCGGCTCACCGCAACCTCCGCCTCCTGGGTTCAGGCAATTCTCCTGCCTCAACCTCCTGAGTAGCTGGGATTACAGGCACATGCCACCATGCCCAGCTAATTTTTTGTATTTTTAGTAGAGACGGGGTTTCACCATGTTGACCAGGATGATCTCGATCTCTTGACCTCGTGATCTACCCGCCTCGGCCTCCCAAAGTGCTGGGATTATAGGCTTGAGCCACCGCGCCCGGCCTAATCTTTCTATTTTAATCATTTCATCTCTCTTGCTTGGAAACTTTCAATGGCTTTCCATATCTCACTGTGTAACTTTCAAACTCCTATAGCTGATAATCGAGGTTTTACACAATCATATCTTCATTGTTCCCTCATGTGATTCTGTGCAGCGAGATGGGTCTAAATTCCAATCATACCTGTAGCCATGCCTTTGCCTAGACTATACTCCCATTTTTTTTTCTATTTAACAAATTATAGCTACTCTTTAAGACCCAAGTAAAGTTTTAGCTTATCCATGTAGCTTTCCCTGACCTCCACATCTCAAGGATCACAGATTCTAGTAAATTCTAGCACCGATGTTCTGCATTATCTTTTAGTACTTAAGTATATATACCTCCCTTTTCATGCCTATTCTCTCCCTTCCTTCCTATCATTTTCATGCTCTGGAGACAGTAGCATACTTGGCCCTGGGTTAGACACAAAACAAGTGCTACAGATAGAAAGCCACGGACAAAGACGAGTTCCAGACAAAACTAAAGGACTGAGTAATCATGTTAACAACCAAAACTCCTACATATGCTAGGCACCGATGCAAGTATTTCATGTATTCCTCACCTGAATTTTGCAACAATCCTGTGAAATAGTAACTAGCATAATCCCCAGTTTAAAGATAAGGAAACTGAGTCACAGAGCAGAAAAACTTGCTCTGGGTCACCAAGCTAATAAATGACAGACCTGGGCTCAAACCCAGGCAGCCTCGCTCCAGAATCAACTCTTAAGCACTCAGAGCATCATCACTGAGACGGGGAGAGGGACAGGCTGCTGTAAATAGGGTGAAGTGAAAATGGGAGGAGAGCGGTGGTTAAGCAATGATGTGATGAGGCTAAATAAAAATGGATAAGAAAACGAGTAAGGGTAAAAGACTAGAGTAAAAGTAAAAGACTGGAGAAGGGGCCTAACAGTAAAGGAGAATGAGGAGAAGGAAGAGTGGACAAGCAAAGGTGAAAGCAGAAAGTCAGCTGTCAGTATGGTTTGGGGAGATAAGGAAGGCCCAGGAAGGCCTCCAGGAAAAGCCTGCCATGTCAGGCAGGACACAGAGGACAATGGAGGAAAGGTGATGCTTACAAAATAGTGAAGGTGACATTGTAGGTGTTGGGCTCTGGCACAGGCACGTGGCGGAGCCTCTGCTTTGGTTTGAGATCAATACACGACAGCGTCTCATCTCTGCAGGTACAGAGCTCACACGTTGGTGCTTGCGGAGGCCTGTTCCTCTGGTGCAGTTAAAGCCTTATTTTGGGCGTAAGTTTCAGGCTGCACCAGTGAATCCCGAGTAGGTTCTAGATCAGTAGGTGGACCTGTGACTTCAGTCAGGTTTTGATGCTGAGTCTGAACCTCGTCTGGACGAGGAGCTGTAGTCTTCTCCAGGGCTGTAGAATGTCCAGTCTCTGTAGTGGGTTCTGGAGTGATGGTAAGCCCCTGATCCAAACGTAGAACTCTGAGTTGAGTCAGGTTTGAATGCTGAGTCTGACCCTTGTCTGAAGGTAGAAATGTCACCTCAGGGTGTTTTGGAGAAGCTGTAGCCATCAGGGCTGTAGGAGGTTCAATCTCTATGGTGGATTCAGGAGTGATGGTAAGCCCCAGATCCAAAGGTTGATCTGTCACTCTTGGTGGCATTGGATGCTGAGCTTGATTCTGACCTGGTGTTTGAACTGTTACCTCTTGATGTGCTAGAAGTTGGGGCACAATTTTTTAAGAGGCTGAGTTGGGGTCTCCTGCATGGTTGGAGAAAGTTCGACCTCTGTCATGGATTCTGGGGTGATGGTAACCTCTAGGTCCAGAGGCTGAACCGTGACTTGAGTCATGTTTGAATGCTGAGTCTGACCCTTGTCTGAAGGTAGAAGTGTCACCTCAGGCTGTTTTGGAGGAGGAGCTGTAGCCATCAGGGCTGTGGAATGTTCAACTTCTGTAGTGGATTCAGGAGTGATGGTAAGCCCCAGATCCAAAGGATGAACTGTGGCTTGAGTCAGGTTTGAATGCTGAATCTGAACATGGTCTGGATGTGGAAGTGTCACCTTAGGGTGCTTTGAAGGAACTATAGTCTTCTTCAGGGGTGTAGAATGTTCAACCTCCGTAGTGGGTTCTGGGGGTATGGTAAGTCTCAGGTCCAAAGACAGAACTGCAACGCTGGGTGACATTGGGTGCTGAGCTTGATCCTGACCTGGTGTTGGAACTATTACCTCTTGATACACTGGAAATTGGGGTACAACTTTCTTAGGAGGCTGAGTTGGGGTCTCCTGTGAGGTTGGAGAAAGTTCAACTTCTGTTGTGGATTCTGGGGTGATGGTAAGCCCCAGGTCTAAAGGTTGAACTGGACACTAAGCGACATTGAGTGGTGAGCTTGATCTTGACCTGGTGTTGGAACTGTCACCTCATAATGAGCTGGAGGTTGAGCTGCAACCTCCTTAGATGGCTCTGGAACCTGAGCTGGGACCATCTGCTGGCTTGAAGGTTCTAGAACCTTAGGGGGCTCTGGGGCCTGAACTATGGCTTCCTGCTGGGGTCGAGAGGGTTCTGCCTCCATAGAGGGTGCTGGAACCTCCTGCTGAGTTAGAGATGGTTCCACCTCTTCAGGGAACTCTGGAGGCAAAGATGGGGCCATCTGCTGGGTCAGAGAAGGTTCTATCACCATAGGGGGCTCTGAAGACTGAGCAGGGACTGCTTGCTGGACTGAAGAGGATCCTACCTCTTTAGGTGGCTCTAAAAGCTCAGTTGGGGCCTGCTGTAGGACAGGAGATGGTTCGACCTTCCCAGGTGGCTCTGATGGCTGAGCTGGTATCTCCTGCTGCAGTGGAAGGCTGATGATCTCTTCTGTGGACTTCAGAGGATGACCTGAGGCTTCCTACTGGGTTACAGATGGTTCAACCTCCTTAAGGGGCAATGGTGGTTCAGCTGGTAACTCTTGCCAGACTGGAGAAGGTTCTACCTCCTTAGGGGAATCTGGAGTCTGAATTGTGGCCTCTTGCTGGACTGGAGGTTCAATCTTTTCAGGAGAATACAGAGGTGGGGAAGGGAGATCAGGCTGGACTAGAGAAAAGTCTGCCTGCTCAGTGGGAATAGGAGGGTTGTCCTGCTGGACTGGAGAAGGTTCAACCCCCATAGTGACTGCTGTAGGTATGGTAAGCTCCAGATCCACATTTTTAACTGTGGTATTAGGCAAAGGTGAATTACTTCTGAATACTGGAGACAGATCTAGAGGTGAAAATACCATCTCATTACTCAATGGACTGAGCTGAGTTGGAGGCTGAGTTGTGGGCACTTGATGGACTGGAGGAAGTTCATCATTTTCAGGGGTATTTAGCTGCTGAATTATAATCTCTTGCTGGTGTTTCAAATGTTGAAACTGCTCAGGGGATATTAAAGGCTGAGCTGGGGCCCCCTGTTGGGTTAAAATTTCAACCTGATTAGTGAGATTTGGAGTCACTGTAACCATGTGATCCACAGGTTTAACAGTGACATTGTGCAATGCTGGAGGTTGAACATGTTGATCATAACTTAGAGAAGAAACTGGTACCTCATGATGCTCCGGAGGTTGTGCTACAACTTCATTAGGGAGCTGTGGAATTTGAGCTGGGGCCTCTTGCTGGATTAGAGGAGACTCAACCTCCTCAGGGGTCTGTGGATGCTCAGCTGCAGCCTCCTTCTGGGTTGCAGAGGGGTTCTCATCCTTAATAGGTTCTGGAGACTGAACTGAAGTCTCCTGTTGAATTGGTAAAGGTCCGTCTTCCAATGACTCTGGAAGCAGGGGTGGGCCCCCGTGCTGGGTGGTGAAAGGTTCTACATCCCTAACTGGTCCTTAGAGCTGAGCTGTAGCCTCCTGGTGGATTGGAGAAGTTCCCATCTCTGCAGTAGTCTCTGTTGTTATGGTGAGCTGCACGTCTGGAGGCTTAACAGTGATACTGGGCAAATCTGAATGCTGAGCTTGATGGTGACCTGCAGGTAAAACTGTTACTTCGTGATGTTCTGGAGGCTGAGCTGGGGTCTCCTGCTGGGCTGGAGAAGATTCAAGCTCCCTAGAAGACTCAGAAGGCTGAGCTGGCTGCTCCTGCTCACTGGGGGAAAAGTTCAGGCTCCATAGGAGGACCTGGAGGCTCCTTTGTGGCCTCCTATTGGGTTGCAGAAGGTTCTACCTCCTCTGGAGGCTGAGCTGGATCCTCCTGCTGGGCTTGGGAAGATTCTGTCTCCTTGGTAGGCTCTGAAGTTACGGCA
>NW_016108305.1:16140-19865 GCF_001604975.1 Cebus imitator
ATCTGCAGGTTTAATTGTAATGTTGGGCAAGTTATAATGAGCTTGATCCTTACCTGGAGGTTGAACTGTCACCTCATGATTCGGTGGAGTTTGAGTTAGACTTTCCACAGAGGACTCTGGAGGCTGAGCTGGGGCCTCCTGCCGGGTCAGAGAAGGTTCAGCCCCTGAAGGAAACTTGGAAGGCTGAGCTGGCTGCTCCTGCTCACTGGGGAAACGTTCAGGAGGACCTGGAGGCTCAGCTGGGGTCTCTTGCTGGGATGTAGGTTTCGTCTCAGAGTGCTCTGGTATCTGAGCTGCGGCCTCTAATTGGGTTGAGGAAGACTTCACCTTCTCGGGGTGCTTTGGAGGCCCGTTCCTGGTTTGATGTAAGTTCCTTTCCTAGCTCTGGAGTTCCTGTAAGCTCCACATCCATAGGTTTGACTGTGACATTGGGCAAGTTTGAGTGCTGAGCTTCACTCCAACTTTTAAATGGAACATTTAACTCGTGCTGTATTGATGGGTGAGTTCCAGTCTCTTCAGAGACACGTAGCTGCTGCGCTTGCGCCAGCTGCTCTGCTGAAGAAAAGCTGACCCCCTCAGGGGACTGTGAAGGCAGAGCTGGGGCCTCCTGCTGGGTTGAAGAAGGTTCTACCTCCTCAGGGAGCTGTGGAAGCCGCACTGGGGCTTCTTGCTGGAGGGAAGAGGACTGGAGCTCTTCAGGCATCTCTGGATTTTGAGTTTCAGGCTCTAGATGGAATTGAGAATGGAGGCTCATCTGAGTTCACCTGGAGTTCTGGCGGCAGGCTGCTGGGATACAGCATATCCATACTTGAATCTAAATACTCATCCTGCAAAGTTTGTTTCTGATGCTGAGGTTTTGATACAAATCGACGTGGAGTTCCCACAACCTTAGCAAGCCCCCAGTGCTGAGCTGGATCTTTCTTCAGGTCCTTGGGAGAAACTATAAACTCCGCTGCTTTTGAATCCTTACTGTCTAGAGGTGGAATGAGTATTTCATCTGCCTGATAATCTGCAGCCTGATCTAGATCTGTAGTCTGAACCTTACTTTTGAGGTGAGGAGGCCGAACTAGGGTTTGGTTCTGATCCCAGTCCAGCATTGGACCCACCTCTGGGAGCCTCTCTTGCTGAGTCAGCTTGTCATTCAGATCCGGGTGTCCAGACAAGAAGGGCTCTGGCCCTGGGGACAACTCTCTAGCTGAATCCATGACCAGGAATGGAACCAAATTCTCAGTCGATTCCTGGGGCGGGGCTGACCTCTGGGAGGAAGCAGAGGACCCCAGCTAATCAAAGCCCCCGGGGTCTGCTGGGGAAGTAAGCACATGGGGAGATTCCCATGGGAGATTGGAGGAGTGCCAAGACCAGGGCTCAGTCAGCCCCAGTGGGTTAGAGGTCAGCTGGAGAGGGTCCTTGAGGTCCGCTGAGCCTCCTGGACTAGTAGCCACAATAGTTGCCACGTAAATAGGGGTCATGGGGCCCAGAGAGGCAGCTGGAACATGACAACCGCTGGCGCCACGCATTGAGCGAGAGTCATTCTGGCAGCCCCTAGAGGCTTGCGTTTCTGACAAGCACACGCCCCGCCCCGTCCTTTATGACACCTTTATTTACGCCCCCTTTATTAGGCTTCCGTCTAGATCTGCTCCACGTCACCAGGGCGATCTTATCTCACAATTCCGCCCAAGCCCCTCTTCCCACCCCACCCTGCTGGTACAATCCTTCCCTCCCCTTAGCGAGGAAGGATTTCTGCCGCAGACCTGGGTGGTCCCAGGACTCCAGCAGGCTGTTGTGGTGGGGTGGGGGCGAGGCAGAGCTTCCCAAGGAAGTCACAGGACCTCGCCTCTGGATATTCAGAAGCGCTGGCCCAATTCCGGCAGCCTGAACTCTTCCTTCTCCAAGGTGAAATCTGAGAATAGTCTTCCTTCCAGGGAGAGTAACTGACCTGCAAAATGTGCTCCAGTTAAGGTAGCAGGCAGAACGCACATTATAATCGTTTATTCCAAAATGTTGCCATTTTTCCTAAACTTTTTGTATCTTTTGTTGCATGTCTGGTAATTTTAATTCACCACCCTATTGGGTAAGGGCTGCCAGAGAATAAGCGGGGACTCCAAATTTTCTGTAGGAGGCTGTTGGGGGTGGGGAATTCAGTGTAGGAGAGAAGGCTCTAATCCAAGTGAAGAGCCCTTTGCACTAGCCTGCGGAAGAGGCTGAATGTCATCCTGCCTTGAATTAACACATTACCCTAGAAGTTACAGTGCCACCCTTCAGAGGTCTACCCTGTGTGCACACATGGAGAAGTGGCTTAGGCTGTTAAACTCAGCATGTAAAACAAGTTCCTGAAATACGACTGTAACTAGAATCCAGCTATTTTATTACTGACTGACTGGCACAATTAACAGTATGTAAATTCCAAGAAGGTGCTTCATCTTATACCAGTGCCTAGCATACACATATGGTGCATAGTGAGGGTTTTAAAATTGAAGTGGGGTTGGGACCCGTGGCTCACACCTGTAATCCCTGAACTTTGGGAGGCCGAGGTGGGCGGCTCACTGAGATCAGGAGTTGGAGACCAGCCTGATGAACTTGGTGAAACTCCGTCTCTACTAAAAATACAAAATTAGCCGGGAGTGGCGGTGCATGCCTGTAATCCCACCTTCTTGGGAGGCTGAGGCAGGACAATCACTTGAACCCGGGAAGTGGAGGCTGCAGTGAGCCAAGATCACGCCATTGCACTCCTACCTGGAGTGCAACAGGAGCGAAACTCCATCTCAAAAAAATTAAATTAAATTGAAAATTGAAGGGATCGGAGTGAAAAAGAAAACTGAAGGGATTCCAAGAATTACCTCATTTAGGGATGGACCTATTGTTATAATTGGATTTCTGAGATCAGTGCTGACTTCCTCTCACATTTCACAGGAAGCTAGACTTCTTAAAGCTTGAAGTTTCTTTGGTGGGTTTCATTTAAATTGAATTAAAATAAGTATTTTACAGGGAAAAACTTCAAAACACTTTACAACTTTGGGAAGAAAGTTAAATAAAACACCCTAGCCCCAAATTAAATTCCCACTGAAATGAAAAACTTTTGGTCCTTTTTAAAAAAACATTCCATATATAGTAAATAATGACTGTTTTCTTTTAGAGATTAATTTAGAAACGTAATCCTTATTTAAGAGCTTTTATATGCAGTCATGTGTTGCTTACCATGTGAGGAGAAGCTTGAGAAATGTGTCATTAGGTGATTTCACCATTGTGCTAACATCACAGCATTTACTTACACAAACCTAGGTGGTATAACCTACAGCACACCTAGGCTATATAGTATGGCCTATGACTCCTAGGCTACAAACCTGTACTATATGTTACTGTACTGAATACTGAAGATAATTGTAACACAATGGCAAGTATTTGTGTATGTAAACATGGAAAAGGTATAAAAGTAAAAATATACTTTTACTGTATAAAAGTAAAAATGGGGGCTGGGCACAGTGGCTCACACCATTGTAATCCCAGCACTTTGGGAGGCTGAGGTGGGTGGATCACCTGAGGTCAAGAGTTCACGACCAGTCTGGCCAACATGGCAAAAACCTGCCACTACTAAAAATACAAGAATTAGCTGAGTGTGGTGGCGCATGCCTGTAATCCCAGCTACTCAGGAGGCTGAGGCAGGAGAATCCCTTGAACTCAGGAGGTAGAGGTTTTGGTGAGCTGAGGTCGAGACACTGCATTCCAGG
>NW_016108305.1:20345-23342 GCF_001604975.1 Cebus imitator
CATTATACCAATTTCTTTTCTTTTTTTCTTGAGACAGAGTCTTGCTCTGTCGCACAGGCTGGAATGTAGTGGCACAATCTTGGCTCACTGCAGCTTCCACTTCCCAGGTTCAAGTGATTCTCCTGTCTCAACCTCCCGAGGAGCTGGGATTATAGGAGTGTGCCACCACACCCAGCTAATTTTTGTATTTTTAGTAGAGAATGGGTTTCACCATGTTGGCCAGGCTGGTCTTGAACTCCTGACCTCAAATGATCCGCCCACCTCAGTCTCCCAAAGTGCTGGGATTACAGGCATGAGCCACCATGCCCAGCCCAAATTTTAAAAATATAGTGAAATGCAACTCAGTTTCCCTTCAGAGTCTATCTTTACAAAAATTTTTATCTTCATGGTCAAGCAAAAACAAATATAAATATGCAGGCACACTCCTGAATACCCACAGAATGCACCACTTTAATATTTCACAATAAAATACCTCAGTTTTACTCTCCAAGCTACACCAAATGTTCATCCCTCTCAACATATTTTTTGGCTAATGATTTTATAAAGTAAAATTTTTACATTTAATTATTTCAATCCCAAAACTTAACACAATGTTCTGAAAAAGATGCGTGAAATGTCTGGAGATACATTCCAAACAAAACTAGCAAAACTTTCTAAAAGCTGCTTCAGTATCAACAAAAGGAAGGTACACGTTATTATTACACAGGAAGGAATGTTAACAATCATATTAATTAGTAACCAAGAAGAAATGCTTAAGAATTTTATTAAAAATTTTGTTAATTGCATGAATTAATTGTAATGCAGGCCTTACCCTACTGTATTCACCATTTATTTCCTAACTGAAACAAGACTGGGAAGGAGGTATACATAAATAAAACCAAAGAAATACCCCCAACCCTACTCTGCTTTCATTTTGCCTTCTTTAGGTGTTTTCTAAAACAATTATATTTTTTGAATAGTAACACAAGTAACAAGGCCAGGCATGATGGATCACACCTGTAATCTCAGCACTGTGGGATTCCAAGGTGGGAGGATCGCATGAGCCTAGGAGTTTGAAACCAGCCTGGGTAACATAGGGTTCAGGTTTCGTTGCTACAAAATATTTCTTAAAACTTAGCCAGGCATGGTGGCATGCACCTGTAGTCCTCACTACTCATGAGTCTAAGGCAGGAGGATCACTTAACCCATGAGATCAAGGCTGCAGTAAGCTGTGATTATGCCACTGGACTCCAGCCTGGGCAACAAAGCAAGACTCTGTCTAAAAAAAATAATAATAATAATAATTGTTGGATTCATGAATCCATTGATTTTACCTTTTAAGTAATCCAAGTTGTTCTCAGTAGTGGTTTTCCCCAATTTTTATTCTCATGGCTATGATATAAGTATCTATTTCCCCATAATTTTACCAAGCTTGCTCTGGTCTTTCTCAAACTGATAATACCTGAAGGAAAGTTGTTCTTTGCCTAAAGTGAGATATTAGAGATATTTTCCCCAGTAGGTTTGTTGACTTTGTTTATGATGAAAAATAGCCAAATTTATCCTTTCCTTTTGTGAGAGAGGCTGGCTCTGTTGCCCAGGCTGGAGTACAGTGGCAAGATCACAGTTCACTGCAACTTCAAACTCCTGGAGCCAAAGGATCCTCCTGCTTCAGCCTTCAAATAGCTAGTAATACAGGTGCATGCCATCATGCCAAGGTAATCTATTTTTTAATTTTTTTGTAGAGATGGGGTCTTGTTGTTGCCCAAGCTGGTCTTGAACTCCTGGCCTCAAGTGATCCTCCCACCTTGGCTTCCCAAAGTCCTGGGATTACAGGTGTAAGCCACTCTGCCTGGCCTTATCCTTTACTTAATGGCTTCTAAGTTGTGGGTTAAGCTTAGAAAAGCTTTTCTTATTCAAATATTATTTTTAAGATAATAATTCTACCACTGTTCATCCTAATAATTTTATGATTTCATTTTTTACATTTAACCCTCTCATTCATCTGGAATCTATGTGGGGTAAGGAACAACAATGGGGATCCAACTTTTAAATTTCTGGGCTGTTATTCAGTTGTCCTGACACCGCTATTGAGTGAGGCTCTTTCTAGATGTTAGATTTTTCAGAAGTTAGACTCACAAGTAGAGATGACTAGTGAGCTCAGAATTAGTGAAACAGACACCAAAATTAGGGATTTAGGGGCCCTAAAACACATATAACATCAAAAGCACAAAGTCCAGAATCTATCACATATAGAGCATACTGATGACTACTATTGTTAATCTTGAAAGTCCTAAGGATGGATTATCTCTAATTCAGTTAAAATAACTGTGTACTACAAATAGGTGTTAATAAACAAGCATATGTGGCATATTTACAGCTTGTATAATGTGAGTTCACTTACTTTGTCTTCATAACTACTCTTTAAGAAGATAAGCAGCTGAGATTTTAATTGCCATTTATTGCTGAGAAAAATAATTCAGTAATGGGTACCTTGTTCCTTTACTTATAGAAAATGGTAGTGCCAAACTCAAACCGAGATCTTATATTTCCAAACATTAACAAAATGCCATTATACCCTGCACCAAGTACTTTTACACAAAAATTAGTGAGACTCCCTACTCACAAGGAGGTTGAAACAATTTTTAATTCAATATTTAGACTGATCACATACTTAATTTAAGCATGAAAGGAGGACACAGAAGTAGAAAACATCATCCTTGGCTTTGAGGAAACCTCAAAGATTTACAGCAGTTAAAAAAAAAGCAAGACTTAAGGGAACAGAAAGTAAGCCTGAAGGTCAGGAGCCATGTCTTATCATGTCTTATGGTATTTACAGCTGGTACAACTAGAAGGTAATGTTCGGTCGGTAAATATTTGTTGGTTGACTAAATGTACTGATCGAACCTTCTAGACAGGAAATATTAGACCCCATTCATTTTCCCCAGGAGCTAAACTTTTGTCTGTGACCAAAGAATCAGCAAATCATCAAATAGCTCTTTTTTTTTTTTTTTTTTTTTT
>NW_016108305.1:23380-31648 GCF_001604975.1 Cebus imitator
GGTTCAGGCAATTCTCCTGCCCCAGCCTCCTGAGTCGCTGGGATTACAGGCACGTGCCACCATGCCCAGCTAATTTTTTTGTATTTTTAGTAGAGGCGGGGTTTCACCATGTTGACCAGGATGGTCTTGATCTCTTGACCTCGTGATCCACCCGCCTCGGCCTCCCACAGTGCTGGGATTACAGGCTTGAGCCACCGCGCCCGGCCTCAAATAGCTCTTATACAATGTAACCAAGAAAGTTCAGGCACCACTTCTGGGCTACACCTATGACTAAATGTATTTCACAGAAAAATAAAAATTTTGTACTACATTCTATTACAAAGCTGCCAAAAGGTTATGAAACAAACAGTTGAAATGCTACAAAAGACAACTATCATTCACTCTTGCTTTATTCTGAATTAAACACATCCTCTGCTTCTATAATAAATAATTGTTCATAATAATTCTCATCAGTAGTGCTTCTTTTGCATTGTTTCCTTCAGTTACCTTGTCAACATTATTTTTTTCAGATTTTTTATTTTTTAATACTAACAATCACTTATCTGCCACATACAATACTAAGGGAGAACAAAATGTGATAAGAAAATGAGTACAAAAATAAACTCAGTTTATAAAGCACAATTTTATTTTATTTTATTTATTTATTTTGATACAGAGTCTTGCTCTGTTGCCCAGGCTCGAGTGCCGTGGTGTAATCTCGGTTCACTGCAACCTCTGCCTCCCAGGTTCAAGCGATTCTCCTGCCTCAGCCTCCCAAGTAGCTGGGATTACATGCATGCACCACCATGCTCAGCTAATTTCTGTACTTTTAGTAGAGATGTGGTTTCACCATGTTGCCCAGGATAGTCTCAATCTCTTGACCTTGTGATCCGCCTGCCTTGGCTTCCCAAAGTACTGGGATTACAGGCGTGAGCCACTGCACCCAGTCCAAAAGTACGATTTTATATCCTGCCACAGACTTCATTCCAGAGTACGCATGCCCTATTCTCCAATCTATTCAGTGACAAGATATTGGCACTGGGGCCCCAAGGACTGTAACTTTTGTTGGCAAAAGCCTTGCATGGGTCAAAATAATTTTTCAACCTTTGACAAAAAAATCCCAATAAGACCAGGCTTCAAATTTCAGTGGGTGTTATGTATGGTATGTTAAGCATGTTAGGTATGTTAAGAGTCCTAAACTCAAATAAAAAGGAAAGTGTACAGTAAATTAGTCAATGCAAAGAACTTACAAAAACATAAGCCCAGAAATTATATGCGATGCCTCGTCTATAAAATAACAAGGAGGCATTACTGTTTACACCAGAGCGACAGGGCTTTCTTGAGTGGTTACTTATACCAAAGGTTTAGTACAGTTAAAGAAGTCTGTCATAAATTGCCTCAATATGCCATAAATGTGGATATATTCTAGGTTAAATTATATGGGTACTACAGAAAGAGATATGTGAGATAAACCAGCACAATACCTGCACA
The DNA here is from genome assembly GCF_001604975.1 of Cebus imitator. NCBI lineage: Eukaryota > Metazoa > Chordata > Mammalia > Primates > Cebidae > Cebus > Cebus imitator. The sequence goes on from NW_016108305.1 coordinate 24,851, forward strand.
CTATAGAATCTGACAGTAGGAAATAAACAGCCAGTTATGAAACAAACTCAATTCTTAATGTTGGAAACAGAATAAGGCTTCATTTTTTTTTTTTTTTTTTTGGAGAAAAGACACTAATCATTTAAAACAGATAGACTTTGCACCAACAATGTGAATATGCTTAACATACTGAACTGTACACTTAAAAATTATGGTTAAGATGCTAAATTTTATGTTATGTGTTTTAGAAAGGGTAATTTTTTTTTTTTTTAACAGAGACAATGTCTCGCTCTGTCACCTAGTCTGGAGTGCAATGGAGTGCACAGCTCACTGCATCCTTCAACTCCTGGGCTCAAGTGATCCTTCCACCTCAGCCTCCCTAGTAGCTGGGACTACAGGTGTGTGCCACCAAGCTCAGGTAATTAAAAAAATTGTTTTTGGTAGAGATGGGGTCTTGCTATATTGCCCAGGCTGGTCTCAACTCTTGGCCTCAGCTTCCCAAAGTGCTGCGATTACAGGTGCTAGCCACTGCACCCAGCTATGTTATCTGTTTTTTAACAATTTAAAAGAAAAAAAAACCTTCAAACGAGCTTTAAATTTCCCTTGAATTTTTAAATGAATAGATTTATGAGTTACTGACTACTTACTATATATACTTGTTACCATGGAGATGGAGGAAAAATATGGATAAAACCTAATTCCTCTTTTCAAGAAGCTCAAAGTTTTTTTTTTTCCAGACACGATCTCACTCTGTCACCCAGTCTGAAGTACAGTGGTACGATCAAGGCCGACTGCAGCCTCAACCTTCTGGGCTCAAGCAATCCTCCTACCTCAAACCTTGGGGCTCAAGCAATCCTCCTACCTCAAACCTCTTGAGTAATTGGGACCACAGGCATGGACCACCATGCCCAACTAATTTTTCTTGGGGGTGTAGGGGGAGATAGAGATGAGATCTATGTTGTCCAGGCTGGTCTCAAACTCCTGGGCTCAGGCGCTCCTCCTGCCTCAGCTTCCCAAAGTGCTGAGATTACAGGCATAAGCCACAGCACCCTGCCTAAAACTCCTTAGAAACAAAAATTGGTAATAATTTTGGATCACCCAAAGTAGGTGAGTAGCCATTTATTCTTTCTTAAACACATTATCTATCTCTTCCTCCTCCCTTCTCTCTGCTGGTTCTAGTTGTACTTTAAAGTCTCTGATGCTTACCATGAAAAATTCTGGGATTCAAACAGATTTGTTAGCCACTATGAAATGGCCCCACCTTGTGTGCCTCAACAATTGCTCCTGGGAGTCCTCAAATAGAGGAGGTATTTCAAATTGGAGAGAAAAGCACATCTAATCTTCTGGCCTTCTCCTAAAGCAATCACCTCCATTCAATTCAACCTAACACTTAAAACTATGCAAACCACTGGGACAAATTGTATCAAAAAGACATCTCGATTTCAGTCCTGATTATCTTCTCTATTCTGAACTCTTAAAAAAACTGTGGTCTATGCCCTATGAATTACTCTTAATCAAGCATTCTTTGTATTCTTTGCAGTTCTTTCGACACTAGAAAGGAAGTTTAAAGGTAATCAAATCTATCTCCCCAAAAGAATAGGTTAATGCATAATAATGAAAATTTCATTAAAATATATTTATTGGGCATCTCTCCCACATCTCATCGATGAATAGAATTTGTAGAAGTATAAATTAAAAAGTAAAGATTTTAATAACTGAAAATCCTATCTCAAGCCCTGTCTTCTTGGTTTCTCTCTTTTTAATTAATTAATTAATTTTTTCTTTTTTAAAAAATTGAGCCAGGGTCTCGCTATGTTGCCCAGGCTGGTCTTGAACACCTGGCCTCAAACAGTCCTCCAGCCTGAACCTCCCAAATTGCTGGGATTACAGGCATAAGCCACCATACCTGTCCCTGTGTTCCTCTCAACACACTTGAATTGATCAGACTCTGGCATTGAAACTGTGAAAATCCATTTCCAAAATTTGAAGAATTAGTCAACAGCAGCATACTTCTCCCTGAAGATGCCCTTACCCAATAAGCTCCCGTGTGACCAGATGTAGAGGTACAGTGCTTCCCATAATTTCTTTTTTTTTTTTTGAGACGGAGTCTTGTTCTGTCACCCAGGCTGGAGTGCAATGAAACAATCTCAGTTCACTACTACCTCTGCCTTGCAGGTTCAAGCGATTCTCCTCCCTTAGTCTCTCGAGCAGCTGGGATTATAACATGACAGCATGCAACCTGGAAAACTGGGCTAAGGAGCTGATTATTTCATTGATGGGGGGAAAACCAGGACACATTTTTTTTGTGTCACAGGGTCACATTTTTTTTGACAGAGGGTCTTGCTCTGTTGCTCAGGCAAGTGGTAAAATTATAGCTAACTGCAGCCTTGCCCTCCTGGGCTCAAGCAGTCCTTCCACCTCAGCCTCCCAAGTAGCTGGGACTATGGGCACACACCACTATGCCTGGATAATTTTTTTATTTTTTTGTAGAGTCAAGGTTTCACTATGTTGCCCAGGATGATCTAGAACTCCTGGGCTCAAGCAATCCTCCCTCCTCAGCCTCCCAAAGTCCTGGGATTACAGGCATGAACCCAGTATGCTTTTTTAACAGCAAAAACTAGAGGCAAATAATAATGAAAAATTTGTTTGTAAAACAAAACATATATTGTTTTAAATACACATATAAAATCATTATGGTGCACAAAAGTTTGCTGCAAGTTATTTCTGTGCTACACCATGTGAAAGAATTAGAAATGCTACTGATTCCAAGGGATGACTTCCGCATTACTACACATCACAAAAACTTAATACAACACTACTGCAGCTCAGGCTTCTTCCCTTCTCCCTCACTAACTGAACTGCCAGGAAAAGCATTCCCTTACCCAGTGCTCAATGTCTATTTAAAACTTTATTACCCCCTAAAAAAAGAAAAGATTAAAAATCTGAATATAAGTAATGTTAGCAGAAAACAAAGGTAAACAGGCATTTATTTTACTACTATGAAAACAAACTTATCTGTGCAGAAAATCCTTATTTCCTATCATAATTCCTGTAACTGAACAGTTCTAGAAAGGACAACAATGACAGAATGACTCTGAGAGTATATGGTTTATTAATTGTTTAATCTCTCTTTTTTTTTTTTTTTGGCGGAGTGAGTTTCACTCTTGTTACCCAGGCTGGAGTGCAATGGCGCGATCTCGGCTCACCGCAACCTCCGCCTCCTGGGTTCAGGCAATTCTCCTGCCTCAGCCTCCTGAGTAGCTGGGATTACAGGCACGCACCACCATGCCAGCTAATTTTTTGTATTTTTAGTAGAGACGGGGTTTCACCATGTTGACCAGGATGGTCTCGATCTCTTGACCTCGTGATCCACCCGCCTCGGCCTCCCAAAGTGCTGGGATTACAGGCGTGAGCCACCGCGCCCGGCCCCTGTTTAATCTCTTAATAGATGCATGTTGTAACTATATTTGGCACCAAGATTTAGGCTGGAGTGCAGTGATGTGATCTAGGCTTATTGCAACCTCCGCCTCCTGGGTTCAAGCAATTCTCCTGTCTCAGCCTCTGGAGGAGCTGGGATTACAGGCGCCAGCCACCATGCCTAGCTAATTTTTTTGTATTTTTAGTAGAGACAGGGTTTCACCATGTTAGCCAGGATGATCTCTTTCTCCTGACTTTGTGATCCGCCCACTGCAGCCTCCCAAGTGCTGGGATTACAGGCGTGAGCTACCATGCCTGGCCTTAATTGTTATATTTTTAGTATAGACCGTGTTTCACTATGTTGGTGAGGCTAGTTTTGAATGCCTGACCTCGTGATATGCCCGCCCAGCCTCCCAAAGTGCTGAGATTACAGGTGTGAGCCACCTCGCCCAGCCCGATTCCTCATCTTCTAACTATAATAAAGGTCATAAAGGACCACATATCTTAAATTACACTAACTAACTCTTCTGTGATGGAAACCTAGGAAGAGCTATGGCTTTAGACCAAGTTTTCGTTTTCTAAAATATTCTGTCTTTAAGTATGTAGAAGTTATAATTATAACATTTGAGATCTAAATGTCTCACAAAACAGTAACAATTTTTAAAACTCAAATTCAAAGAAGTTTTTCATAATAAGGATAAAATGTTAACACTTTCCAATTTGTTTTTAATAGAAATAATCAAGTTGTTTCGCAATTCTTCCATCATTTTCTTAAAAACATGTTTTATTCTTAAGGAAAAATTTCATTGAAAAATAGCTCGTTGAAGTAAATAAAGGAAAATAAAACTTTTCAAAAAAATTATGAAATGCTTTACAAATGCTGCATTTTGATGTATTTTCAACATTTACCTATTAAAATTTGAAATACCAATACTCACTAACAAATCTAGGCTTCAGAAGTTCACTAAAAGCATAACACATTATTGCATCTTCATATCATTTCCCATCTTGCTGGTTTACACTGAATTTAGCCTACTACAAAATAAAAAGTCCTTAATCCTATACTCACAATAACCCTTCACATAGGCATATTCTTGGCACAAACCTGTGCAGAGACTTCCATGGTTACCAGCTGCTGCAGATTACCTTTGGTTTAAAAAAATGACTAGACCTTTAGCTCCTGCAATGATCTGTAGACTCCCAAAGCTGCATATTTCCAGCCACTTTTGAGTTGCATGCTGTAGCAAAACAGTCAGCACCTCTCAATAGATATTGCTGCAGAGAAAGATTTCCGTTCAGCACTCTTTCTGTGTTAGAAGCAACACCATTTCCCCCTAAAAACAAAACCACTTAACAGAGCCAGCCAGCCATATAATTAAATATTTACTTATTATTTGGTAGGCAATCCTTAGGTGATGGGGGCTTCTTTTCTTTGTTGGGTGGGAGGGAACACTACCTACTTTGATGCCAATCATTTAGGAGTTTGTCTTAAAACTTTAAATTTTCTGTGGCCAAAAAAAAGTCAAAAAAAAAATAATAATAAGTCAAAGAAAAAGAAGAACACTTAAAATGTTACTCCCAAATGATCAGGCAACAGAAATAAGAACTCTCTTATCTTGTGTGTCCTACTTCTTTTTTTTTCTTACTTTTTCTTACATCTTTATTTATTCTCCCAGATCCTGTGACCCGCTTGTATCTTAACACAATGTAGACTATGAAGCTCTCCTGCAACCTAAACTACCACATCACAAATAAAGCATGTATTTATCTTTCAGAAGTAAATTTTCATTAGAAGTGTAATTACTAATATACATGTCTGAACATGCATTTATTTAAAAAAATTAAATATCCAGTCTAAGTACTATATTCTATTTGCTTTTTAAGTGCAGAAGGTAGCTCTATTTAATAAATAAGGCATATATAAATTCTACTCCTACTCAGTGAGATTATTCAACAATGATTACTCAATTAGACTGCCTCTGATAGTGTTTGCCCCAGGATATGTGCTAGAAAAAGTCCTGGACATTGTGAGAGGTGAAGTAGCATTAGTCTCATGTGTCATAGGAATGAATTTTCCAAAAATCCTTCAGTGTAGCTCTTTAAGTAGGCTTAAACATGTTAAATATTTAATTTACTGATTTAAATAAAATCTTTGTTGAGTATAGGAGTAACGAATACTAGGTTGCAAATTTTATCTAATTAAATTTCCTGCTACTGTTGAGTATCCACAGAATTATAGCTTGCATAAGAATATTAACCAACCATGCACCTTGTAGAATACGGTATTGGGGAGTTGATTCTAACTGCTCTGTTTTTAAACTGTGAACTTCCAATTTTTTTAAATTAAAATGGAAAAATTAAATTATTTTTCAAATATAAGATACTGTCTAGCTACAGATTTCATTACAAAATTTTGCCTTTTTTGTGATAATCCCCAAAATAATACAGAACAAGGCACAAACCACTGATTTTTAACTTAGCAAAGCGGGCTTGGCATTTTATCCTTATATCAAAACACAAGACTAGGCTTTCAGTGAAAATCTGATGAGAATTCTCCCTCTGCAGCACTATCACATGCGTCATCAATAACTGCCATGCCTAAGTCTAGCATCATGCCAGCACATTAAGACAGAAGGTACTATATGCAGCATTCACTGGACCAGAAAGACAGAAACAAGAAAGGGAGGTGGGGAGAAAGAAACCCTAGAGGAGAAATTTTAAAAAGGCAGACCGTGCAATACAAACTAGATCATGGAAGAAAAATGTCGAACACCCCAAGTTGTGTAAATTTCTGTAAACATCTAAATACACATACAAACACATACAACACCAACCTAATCAGGAACATAAACATATGTTGATCCTTTACTATGTTACAGTTTTGAAAATAAAGGCTAAAGTTAAAACATCTATATTCTCTAAATTGCCTTCTTATTTTCCTGAAGAAGAATCTAGTATTTCTTAAGAAGAGGGGCTTGTCATGACGGTTATAAAGATTAAGATTCCCTTTTAGACTTTTTTTCCCCACTCAAGTTTTACCAATAACTCACTGAAACCCTTATTAAATATGAACACTTAGGCACAAATAGGAAATGTTGACAATGAGAAGTTTAGACATTTTAACAATGGACTGTGTTACATTAAAATAATAGGTTTCTCAAAATGAAAATAATGCTCAAAAATTAAGTTTTTTTCTGTAATCCCAGCACTTTGGGAAGCCGAGGTGGGTGGATCACGAGGTCAAGATATCGAGACCATCCTGGCCAACATGGTGAAACCCAATCTCTACTAAAAATACAAAAATTAGCTGGGCGTGGTGGCATGTGCCTGTGATCCCAGCTCCTCGGGAGGCTGAGGTGGAAGAATCGCTTGAACCCAGGAGGCGGAGGTTGCAGTGAGCCG
>NW_016108305.1:31684-37339 GCF_001604975.1 Cebus imitator
AAGTTTTTCTAAAACTAAGAGCCCAGTAAATAAATCTCCTTGTTCTATTACTTGATATCATCAGTGCCCAAAACTAAGCAGTATGAAAAGACAGAAAAAATCAGCTACTGACAAAAAACAGACATTTCTTAAGCTACAGAGACCAAACTTGCCATGTTTCACAAGTCTGGTAAATAAAACACATAATTCCTTAACTGTTTCTAATATAACTGAAAAGAAATTTTTTCCATACATATTCTATTTATGCAGGAACATTTCATACATAATTACACTGCCTGGGAAAGGTGACGCTATAAAAGGATCAAAATACATTTTACTCCTTTATTCAGTTCACAAAATGCTAAACTTTAACTTGCTACCTTCAACAAAGCATCAGTATGGGCCAAAAAGATATTTTTCCATCAAAATTCTAATGCATTTCTAGATTTTTTTGGACTGATTTCCCAACATATTAAATATCAGATTATATCCCAAAGTGTATTTGGCATACAAGAAAACAACTCTAAACTGTACTACTGGTTATTAATAAGTTTAACTTCACTCACATCAAGTGTCACATGAACACTACCTAACTAACTGGCTAAGACCCGAAATTAAAAACTGATTATCTTACCGATTCAATAGGCTTGTCAAGTGATGCTTGTTCAATTTCCAAGTGTCCTTCCTCATATTGATCAAAGTGATTACCCTGAAAAAAGATGATTACAGTTATTTTTCAAAAGCAGTAAGTCAAATGTATTAACAGCCTAACCAACAAAGGGTTATTTTAAACTTTTCTTTGTTATTATTATTATTTTTACCTAAAAGGACACTGCAATAATTCTTTTTCAGTAGGCAATCAAAACCACACCACACGGTCGGGCGAGGTGGCTCACACCTGTAATCCCAGTGTTTTGGGAGGCCAAGACGGGCAAATCATGAGATCAGGAGTTTGAGACAAGCCCAACCAACATGGTGAAACCCTGCCTGTACTAAAAATACAAAAATTAGCCGGGCACACACACGCCTGTAATCCCACTCACTCAGGGGGCTGAGTCAGGAGAATCACTTGAACTCGGGAGTTTGAGGTTACAGTGAGCTGAAATCGGGCCACTGCACTCTAGCCTGGGCAACAGAGCGAGACTTTGTCCCCTATCCCCAAAAAAGAAAAAAAATTATAAAAATGTATTAGGGCTGGGCACAGTGGCTCACGTCTGTAATCCCAGCACTCTGGGAGCCTAAGGCAGAAAGATCACTTGAGCACAAGAGTTCAAGACCAGCATGGGGAATACAGTGAGACCCTGTTTCTACAAAAAAATTTTTTTAATTAGCCACACATTTTGGTGTGAGCCTGTAGTCCCAGCTACTCAGGAGGCTGAGGTGGGATAATCACTTAAGCCCAGGAGGTTGAGGCTGCAGTGAGCTGTGATCAAGTCTCTGTACTCCAAGCCTGGTGACAGAATGAGACCCTATTTCAAACAAAACAAAATACAGCTTATTAGGCCTAGTAATCTGAATTTTTATTCTCCTAACAAGTGTTGAAATTGTAAAATAAAACACTATTAACCGTTTGGGACACCAATTCTTTTGGACTGACTACATTAGGAAGACTACAGAATCTTATAAACAAAGAGCCATGCTGTTTTGCCTTTTTTTTTTTTCTGAGACGGAGTCTCACTCTGTAGCCCAAGCTGGAGTGCAGTGGCACGATCTCAGCTAACCAAAACCTCTGCCTCCAAGGCTCAAGTGATTGTTATGCCTCAGCCTCCCAAGTAGCTGGGACTACAAGCATGCACCACCAGTCCCAGCTAATTTTTGGTATTTTAGTAGAGACAGCGTTTTGTTATGTTACCTAGGGTAGTCTCAAACTCCTGAGCTCAGGCGATCCACCCGCCTTGGCCTCCCGAAGTGCTGGGATCATAGGCGTGAGCCACCACACCCAGCCTGTTTTACTTTTAAAAGCAATATTACAGTGAGTCTTTAATAATGAAGAAAATAAGTCATAGTAATGAAAATAAAATCTATATTTTGAAAAATACTGCTCAATTTGATAACATTATTTTAAACTAAAACTTCTAAGACATTAAACTTTGTATCAGTTGATACCTCCCAGCTTTTCAAGAAATTAAAAATAAGCTCTTGACAGTTTCCAAAGCAACTATTCCTCAAGATGATCTGCCAAGAGAAATAAACATGCCTTTACAATGCTGTATTTGATCATAATCAAGCAAGGTGTCACTGCAACTAAAATAAGTAAAAACAGTTTCAACAAATGATAGTTGCAGACAACTAAGAAGTTCTCTCTAATCATAGTTTTCACAGATCTCCCTGCTTCATTAGGAAGGAATAGCTCATAATTTGGTTTTAAATCAAAATATCAACTTTCTGGTTCCCTTCTTGTCATAAATATAGGGCATAAGGATTTGTGAGTCCCACAATGACCTAAATCGAAAGACTAAAGACTTCGGTCTAGCCTAAATGAATTCAGTGTGTGGAATGATATGACAACTTGAATGTTAACCTAACAAAAAGTTACTTTGCTTTTTCAAGGTAAAATTAAAATTCTAATTGAATAAATGAAATTAAATGACGGGGAGTTCTAACATGTAATTTGCCACACTGTATCATAAATACTAGGTTTCTCTCACTAGACTGTGAAGTCCTTGAGGACAAGAACTCAGTCTTGTTTATCTCTTACAAATCTAATACTTACTATGGCAGCCAAACACTAAGGAACAATTAGGTGCTAAAATTGTGTGGCAGTAATGAACAAGTTCTAGAACAAGATGGTGGTGGTGATGGTCGTACAATATTGTTAACGTATGTAATGCCACTGAACTGTACGCTTTTATTAAGAGAAGGGAGTCTCGCTATTATTGCCCAGGATGCCTTCAAAGTCCTGGGCTCAAGGAGCGCAGCGTCAGTCTCTCGACCAGCTGGAGCTACAGGCGCCATACCACTACACGTGGCTTGAACCACATAGTTTAAAATAATTAAAGTGATCAATTTTATGTTACATGTATTTTACTGCAACAAAAATAACAAAAATTAAATTGTATGGCAAAGTCTATCCAAATAAAGAAAGGGGAAATAAAGGAGAAAAATGGACTAGCAAGGGACAAGAGTACATTTTCCAAAGACAAAATAAAAAGGCACTTAAGAGTGGTCATTTCAGAAATGAAAAAAAGCAGTGACCAACAAATGATTTTAAAAATTTAAAAGCAGCTATTAATCCCTAAAGTCTATCTTATTTTTGTTATGTCTTACTGAGATGGAATCTTGGTCTATTGCCCACTCTAGAGCACTGTGGCACGCTACCAGCTCATAGCAGATTCTGCCTCCCGGATTCAAGGGATTCTCCTGCCTCAGCCTCCTGAATAGCTGGGATTACAAGCACACCCCAACACACCTGTCTAATTTTTATATTTTTAGTAGAGACGGGACCTCACCATGTTGGCCAGGCTGGTCTTGTGCTCCTGACCTCAGCTGATCCATCTGCCTCAGCCTCACAAAGTGCTGGGATTATGGGAGTGAGCCACGAGGCCCAGCCTGAAAGTCTGTCTTAAATTAACCTCCAAAACATCTGCTTCTTGGCATTTTAATTTCTACTGTAACACTTAAAATTTTAAGTTACTTTAAAGGTGTTAATTGCAAAGTACTTCTAAATTAATAAATAATAAATATCCAAATACTGAGATTAACTCAAACCTCATCGTATTACAGAACACCAATGTATAGCCAAATAGCAATTCTTTCACTCTACAGTGAAAGATAAAAAATAAACCAGGCACAGTGGCTCATGCCTGGAATTCCAGCACTTTGGGAGGCTGAAGTAGGAGCATTGTTGGAGGCCACGAAGTTGGACATCAGCCTGGGCAATATAGCGAGACCTTGTCTCTAAAAAAAATTAGATGGCCGTCGTGGCGTGTGCCTGTCATCCTAGTCCTACAGTCCTAGCTACTTGGGAGGCTGAAGCAGGAGGATCACTTCAGCCCAGGGGTTTAAGACTGCAGTGAGTTGATTGAGCCACTGCAATCATGGCTGGCTGACAAATCAAGAGTTCCTCCTGCCAAAAAAAAATAAAAATAAGAAAAATAAGAAAACCCTCACCCTAACAACAATAATTGTGTACTACCTTTTCTTAAAGTAATTAAACTTTTAGTCAGTTTGTTTAGAAAGAGTCTCTCTCTGTCACCCAGGTTGGAGTGCAGTGGACCCACCACAGCTTACTATAACCTTGAACTCCTGGGCTCAAGCAAACCTCCCACCTCAGCCTCCCAAGCAGCTAGGACAACAGGCATGCACCACACCGCTGGCTATGTTTTTGATTCTGATTTAGGTGGTCTCAAACTCCTGGGTTCAAGTGATCCTCCTGCCTCTGCCTCTCAAAGTTCTGGATTACAGGCATAAGCCGTCAAGCCTGGCCTAGAAGTACTTAACTTAGGACAACTATATGATAGTTTTAAACAAAAAGAGAATTGCCCCAAATGTATCACTATCAAAGATGATATAAAGCCCAAACACAGATTATTAGAGAACTACCAAGTAATTCTACAAAAAAGAAAATGGGCACCTTCTAGGAAAAACCATTTCGGCTCATCCTTGATGCATGAAAAATCATGCAAGTTTTTCCAAACAGATAATGAATCATTAGCAAAATCTTCTTTTAATCTTAGGCTTAAAGTTATTTTAGAAAATCCTTCTGTAGATAACAAACTGCTGTCAGCAAATGGCAGGTTCCAAATAAGACACTTAACAGATTTCTAAATACAGTAAGCTTTAACTTTTCAAATCATTCTGGATCTGTCAGATGAAATACAAATCAGGATTAATAATATAGACAATTCAACAGAGAAATTAGTGTTTTCAATAAATGGTACCAGAACAAGGTGTCCATATGCAAAACAAAAAAAAGAGCCTCAATCCATACTTTGAATAATAAAAAATTAACTCAAAATGCACTGCAGACCTAAATGTAACACTGAAAATGATATATTCTAGAAAAAAATGATACAGGAGAAAATCTTTGTGGCCACAGGCTAGACAAATATTTTCTTAGAGACAACCCAAAAGCACAATCAATATACAGAATAAAAAATTGATAAGCTGGACTGGGAGAAAATATTTACAAATCATATTTCTTTTTTAAAAAAACAGAAGCCAAAGAATGCTAAGCAAATCCATATCTGAAAAACTATGTATCCAGAAAATACATAGACTTTTCAAAAGAAGGGAAAAAACCCTCAATTTTTAAAGTGGACATAATATTTAAACAGACATTTCATCAATGATATACAGGTGGCAAGCAAGCACATGAAAACACAATCAAGATCATTAACCATTAAGGAAATACAAACTAGAACCGCAAGGTATTACCACCACATGCCTATTAAAATGGTCTTTAAAAAAGAAAAATTCAGGCCAGCACTGTGGCTCAAGCCTGGTAATTCCAGCACTTTGGGAGGCTGAGGTGGGTGGATCATGAGGTCAGGAGTTCAAGACCAGCCTGGCCAACACAGTGAAACCCCATGTCTACTAAAAAGTACAAAAGTTAGCTGGGTGTGATGGCAGGCACCTGTAATCCCAGCTACTTGGGAGGCCAAGGGAGAATCATTTCAACCCAAGCAGCAGAGGTTGCAGTGAGCCGAGATTGTGCCACTGCACTCTAGCCTGGGC
>NW_016108305.1:38298-40910 GCF_001604975.1 Cebus imitator
AAAAAAAAAAAAAAAAAAAAAAAAAAGAAAAGAAAAGAAAATATCCAAATGTCTGTCAACTGGGAAATGACTTTCAAAAACTATGGTACACACTCTATACAATGAGATATTACTCAGCTCTAAAAAGAAACAAATTATTCATATAAGTAATAACGGAGATGAATCTCAAATTCATTATGCCAAGTGAAAAGAAGACATACTCAAAAGCCTTCCATATATAGGACATTCTGGAAAAGCAAAACTGAAGAAAAGGAAAAGATCAATGATTGTCAGAAGCTATACACTGGTTGTTGTGCTGGCTACACTATGATGCATTTTGTCAATACTCAAATTGTACTTTTCTTTTCACCCTTATGGTGCTGATAAACTGTACATGTAAATGGGTGAATTTCACTGTATCTTAAGTGTGCTTTAATTTTTGAAAAAGGCTAAAATATTTCTCTATCTCCCCTCTAAAAAATGTATTTTTTGAACATTTAAATTCAAATCCTGTTCTGTAGGCAGATGACTGTGGTGGCAGTTACAAGAATCTATACATGTGTTAAAATTCATAGAACTAGGCCAGGCATGGTGGCTCACGCCTGCAATCCCAGCACTTTAGGAGGCCATGGCGGGCAGATCACTTGAAATCAGTTTGAGACCTGAGTGGCCAATATCAAGAAATCCTATCTCTACAAAAAAATACAAAAATCAGCCAGGTGTGATGGTACATGCCTGAGAACCCCGGTACTCAGGAGGCTGAGACAAGGGAATCACTTGAACCTATGAGGCGGAGGTTGCAGTGAGCCAAGGTGTCACCACTGCACTCCAGCCCGGGTGACAGAGTAAGACTCTGTCTCAAAAAAATAAATAAATAAAATAAATAAATAACTGCATGTTCTTATAAGTAGGAGTTAAACAATAAGAACGCATGGACACAAGGAGGGGAACATTACATACAGGGGCCTGTTAGGGGTGGGGGGCAAGGGGAGGGAGAGCATTGGGACAAATATCTAATGCATGCAGGGCTTAAAACCTAGATAATGGGTTGACGGGTGCAGCAAACCACCATGGCACATGTATACCTATGTAACAAATCTGCACATTCTGCACATGTAACCTGGAACTTTAAGTAAAATTAAAAAAAAAATTATACTGAAAAATAAATTCATAGACATGTGTATCAAAACAAGTCACTACTGCATGTTAATTTTTTCAATTAAATAAAAATAAACTAAAAAACATGTACAGAACAGCTCTAGAATACATTAGAAGCTTATAGAAGTTAACTGTTAGAAATGTGTGTCTAAGAGATGAGAGGTAGACTATTTTTAACTGCACTTTTTTCATTTTTTTCCTTTTGAATTTCATACTTACTACATTTCAAAATATATATATTTTTTTGAGATGGAGTTTTGCTCTTGTTGCCTAGGCTGGAGTGCAGTGGCACGATATTGGCTCACTACAACCTCCACCTCCCAGGTTCAAGCGATTCTCCTGCTTCAGCCTCCCAAGTAGCTGGGATTACAGGCATGCACCACCATGCCCAGCTAACTTTGTATTTTGAGTAGAGACGGGGTTTTGCCATGTTGGACAGGCTGGTTTTGAACTCCTGACCTCAAGTGATCCACCCGCCTCGGCCTCCCAAAGTTCTGGGATTACAGACATGAGCCACCACGCCTGGCCTCAAAATAAAATTTAAAATATTTAATCAGGAATTTATTTTATTTATTTTCCTTTTTTTTGAGACAGTCTTCCTGTATCGCCCAGGCTAAGCTACAGTGGCACGATCTCAACTCACTGCAACCTCTGCCTGCTGGGTTCAAGCAATTCTTGTGCCTCAGCCTCCCAAGGAAGTAGTATTACAGGCATGTACCACCAAGCTTTGCTAATTTTTTTTTTTAAATCAGAAATGGGGTTTTGCCATGTTGGACAGGCTAGTCTTGAACTCCTGGCCTCAAGCAATTTGCCTGCCTTGGCCTCCCAAAGTGCTGGGATTACAGGTGTGAGCCATCATGCCCGGCTCAGAAATTTATCTTAAATGGCGTTGACTCAAACAAACATTTAGTTTTCATTTTAAAAGTTCAAAGGTAAACACAAAACAACATCAAAATATCTATTAAGGTTGTATAAAAATTTTGAAAGCTTAGAGTCACAGACCACCTAATTTTCTTGCTTGTCTTCTCAATATTTGACACCAGAGGTACCCTTTTGCTGCTGAAAAGTTGGCTATAAAGAACATGGGCAGACCAGGTGTGGTGGGTGGTTCACACCTGTGATTCCAGCACTTGGGAGGCCAACTGATACATTATTATTAACTAAAGTTCACGCTATATTCAGATTATCTTAGAGTTCCCCTAATGACCTTTTTCTGTTCTAAGATCCCATAGAGGATACCACATTACATTTTGTTTTCATTTCTCTTTAGGCATCTCTTGGCTATGACAGTTTCAAAAAACTTTTAAAAAGTAAAAATTTAATGTTATAATTGTCATGTTAAATTTCAGCCTAATTGAATATTTCAATTTATCTTAATGCTATGATGTGTCCTGCAGCATAGTGGGACCCTTTGTCTAATTTTTATTATATATTTGTTTGATTTTTATATCTTTTTTTTTTTTTTTTTTTTTTTT
>NW_016108305.1:41725-44472 GCF_001604975.1 Cebus imitator
AGAGACAGGGTTTCACCCATGTTGGCCAGACTGGTCTCCAACTCCTGACCTCAGGTAATCCACCCACATTGGCCTCCCAAAGTGCTGGGATTACAGGTGTGAGCCACTGCACCCAGCCTAATTTTTGTATTTTTAGTAGAGATGGGGTTTCACCATGTTGGCCAGACTGGTCTCAAATTCCTTAGCTCAGGTGATCCACCTGCCTCGACCTCCCAAAGTGCTGGGATTACAGGCATGAGCCACTGCACCCAGCCTACCTTTAACTTCTTCTATAGTCAAGATCTGTAGGAGTTCAGTCAGAGAGGTGGGAGAAATTATAAGAAAAATTGTAGGAAGGACACAAACCTTCTTGGAAGGCCAGAAGGTTTAACAAAATCTTCAGAATAGGATTTGGCTGAAGGCAGCCATATTCTCTTACCTGGTGCCTAAAAGCTTAGGTTAGATAACAAGGGGATGTAAAGAAACTGATCTAGATAAGCTAGTTTACTTAGGCCTTGGAACCTGGCCTTTAATCATCTTCAAGGCTGCTCTCTCCTGGGAGGAGGACCATGTTAATTATCTACAAGTGTGTTGACTCAAAGCCTCTGTCATAAAATCTATACAGTACTGAATAAATGCCTGCAGTGCGAGCTGGTCAAGGCCGCAGCTGCTGACTCTTTATAAAACCCTCCCTGGGGTCTGTAAGCTGCCTGGTCCCCTAGCCCACTCTTTCACTGGATATTGGTGGCAGAGTGCATTTGTTCAACCATCATTCAGCCAGGGTCTGCAGGTCAGACCCAGCAGCTGGTGCCTCTGCGTGAGGACACTATAACAGATTGTAACAAACCCTCAAATGCGCCCATTTTTGTCATTCCCAAAAGTCTGGCAAATGGAGACTTCTCATGACTTACAAGCTATGCAACCTATGGGGCCCCTTCAACAGGGCCTCCCTTCCCCCACAGTGATTCCTCAAGATTGGCCTATAATTGTTATTGACTTAAAAGACTGTTTTTATACTATTCCTCTTGGAATAGGGACAGAGAAAAATTTGTGTTTACATTACCAGTTATCAATAATGAAAGGCCAGCTTGCCTATTTAATTGAAAAATGCTTCCTCAAGGAATGCTGAACAGTTCTACCACGTGTCAGTATCATGTATTACAGGCTTTGCTCCCCAGTAGAACAGAATTTCCTAACTGCAAGATTATTCATTTTATGGATGATATTTTATTAGCGGCCCCAATAGGGTCAGTACTTTTAAGTTTATATGGCTCTGTCCAAATCATAGCACCTGAAAAATTACAAACGTCCTCTCCTTGGATACATATTAACCTCCCAGTCAGTAAGATCTCAAAAGGTTAAATTAATGCTAGCAACTTGCATACCTTAAATGATTATCAAAAATTACTGGGCAATGTTAAATGGCTTCACCTCACCTTGGGCATAACTACTGATAAGTTGCAAAACCTGTTTTTCTATCTTAAAAGGCAATGCTCCCCTGATTCTCCCAGGTATTTAACCCCTGCAGTAAGAAGGGAAATTGAGGAGATAGAACTAGCTATCTCTCAGAGGCAGCTAGAATGCACAGACCCAGAATATTCAATTCAATTGTTTATTTTTCCCACCAAACACTCCCCTACAGGGTTAATAGGACAGATGGCCCCAGGGCTATGCTTTCTAGAATGGATTTTTTTGCTCACATAACAGGACTAAAACTCTCTCTCCCTGTATCCAGTTAGTCAGTAAAGTCATCTATTCAGGTCGCAAACAATGTAATCAGTTGCTAGGTTATTACCCTGAAATCATCAGGATTCCTTTAAGTAAAAAGAAATTCAAAGCAGTATTGCTATTATCTATGGACATGCAAATAGCTCTCTATGATTACACAGGCCATATACAGCATACCTTTCCTACTGACAAATTCCTTCAGTTTTTAATCCTTCTGTGGTTTTTGCCTACAAAATAGTTCAATCCCCCATATCTGATGCTTTAACACTGTTTATTGATGGCTCTGGTAAACACAGAAAAGCATTTTTGGTAGAGGCCACATAATTCCCTCATTTGATCTGGATTTACTAGCACTCAGAGAGCTGAGGTTGGAGCTTTAATATTGGCCCTGGAAACTTTTTCCTCTTAGCCCATCAATATTGTTAGTGATTCTGCTTATTCTGTTTACTTATTGCAGAACCTTGAGACAGCCCTCATTAAGTCCACTCTGGAGACCACGCAGTGTGCAACTGCTAGATCAATGCACACATCCTATTTTTATTACACACATTCAGGCCCATAGCTCACTGCCTGGTCCACTGGCTTAGGGCAATGATCAAGCAGACCTACAGGTTATGACATCACTGCTTGACCAAACCACCCAATCACATCAATTTTTCCACCAAAACTGGAGAAACATACCTAAACAATTTCAACTTACCCAGAGACTAGCTAAACAAATTACCTGCAATGCCCAGATTGTCAGCTTACAGGCACGGCCCCCTCCTTCAACAAGTGTTAACCCTAGAGGGCTAGAGCCTAATCAGTTATGGCAAACAGATGTTACACACATCCCTGAATTTGGAAAACTAAGATATATATATGTATCCATAGATACCAATACTCATTAGTGCACATGTTCCTCCTGGAGAGTCCACTCAGTATGCCATTAAACATTTATTAACTTTTGGCCGGGCGCGGTGGCTCAAGCCTGTAATCCCAGCACTTTGGGAGGCCGAGGCGGGTGGATCACGAGGTCAAGAGATCGAGACCATCCTGGT
>NW_016108305.1:44737-49046 GCF_001604975.1 Cebus imitator
CGAAACTCCGTCTCAAAAAAAAAAAAAAAAAAAAAAAAACATTTATTAACTTTTGCATTTATGGGCAAGCAGGCAAGCAGCATTAGAAGTGGAGCTCTTGGCCTGCCCAATAATGCAAGATCCACAAGGCAATCCGGTACATGACCCCATTTCTTTTGATGCTTATAAAGAGATAAGAAAAGGCATTAGAGATAATGGAGCTGCTAGCCCATTTATGGGCAGCCCACAAAAATTAAAACTGATAATGGTCCAGCTTATGCCAGCTCACAATGTCAACAATTTTGTCACACATCGAACATCCAACATTGCACAGCCATCCCATATAAATTCCCAAGCACAGGCCATAATAGAATGTGCCCAGCCCACCCTTAAAAATATGCTCAGAAAACAAAAACGTGGTAGTAAAAGAACCCTGCAACACTACTAGTACAAGCCTTATTTACCCTTAATTTCTTAAATTTAGATGATAAATTTCAATTAGCTGTAGAAAAGCACTTTGCTAAAACCTCTCAAGACATAAAACCTAAAGTTTTATGGAAAGATATAAATAGTAATGTATGGTGTGGTCCAAATGAATTGTTAACATGGGGAAGAGGATATGTTTGTGTTCACACCCCTTCAGGTCATCTTTGCATTCCAGCACGATGCATCAAACTATATCACCGCGTGGCTAGGACCCAACCAGGTATCAGAGATGAAGAAAATGACCCTGCAGGACCCAAAGCCCCATACAACGTGACTTCCTCAGACAGCACAAGCCCCCAGACATTACCTAAGGGACGCTGAAGAAGACAACTCAGGAGGCTGAGCAAATCCTGCTCCGGATGCAGACACCATTCATTCAAGCTAATTTGTTCCTTGCTATGCTCTCTGTTGTACATTGTGACTCGAATAGGGTATTAATCCTTTTTACGCTCTCGCTTTGCCTGCAACCTTTACCTGCTACGCTCTATTGGGCTCATATCTTAGATCCGCCTTTCTTTCGCCCTGTCACCTGGGTAGACACCCCCTTCCCAGCCTCTAATAATGTAACTGCTGGGCTGGGAGGGATAGATTTACCCCTGGTGGGGTCCCTCATTAATGATACACATTGGACTAAGGTGCCAGGTAACATACCTATCACTCTACTATCCTCCCACTGTGTGTAAGTTATAAAAGTTACTTTTGTAAAAGTTACTTACTGTGTACCCGCTCAAACACAAGTATGGCTACATTATGGCCAGGGAAATGCCTTAACATTCTTGGTTGCCAGTAACCTCAAACTGGGCCATGCAACCAATGCCACTTTCCCCAATATTCCTCCCTGTGCTAAAGAACCAAGACGGGCGGGCATAGTGGCTCACGTTTGTAAACCCAGCACTTTGGGAGGCCAAGGCAGGCAGATCATGAGGTCAGGAGATCGAGACCATCCTGGCCAACATGGTGAAACCCGTCTCTACTAAAATACAAAAAAAAAAAAAAATTAGCCGGGCGTGGTAGTGCACACCTGCAGTCCCAGCTACTCTGGAAGCTGAGGCAGGGAAACCACTTGAACCCAGGAGGTGGAGGTTGCAGTGAGCCAAGATCATGCCATTGCACTCCAGCCTGACAACAGAGCAAGACTCTGTCAAAAAAAAAAAGAAGATGGGAAAGCAATGGATTCCACTTTGGCTGGGAGGTCTGTCATGGGGAACAAGCCCGTGGCCTCCAGTTAGGCAATTATAACACCTTAGACTGGAGCCCCATGGTCATTTGCAGGGTGATCGTAATGATATCTGCATCCATCATGGCATCAGTAACAGTTTCGTAGCCACATCCCATTCCCTTATGATTTTGGCCGATGGGGGGATGGGATATCCCAAACCCTAAGTAGAGTCCATGCCACCCCAAGACACTTTATGGCACCTCGGACATCTTGGCACCTCCCTTAACACCTGGCATGGAACATATCATAATTCCAGTATCAATTATACTGTGACCTTTATTCATAATCACACAGATCAGTGCCTAATTTGTACTATCCGTCCATGTGTTTTCCTTATGGGAACCGACATTTCCATTATACCCCAAAACTCCACGTTTGTGACCCGAGTGCAGGGACAGGCTTGATTTGCCTCTTGTGTCACTAATTACAATATATCTAATATTACTAGTGTAATGGTTTTAAGAAGACAATCTGAGGCTTTCCTATCAGTCAATTTAACACACAATTGGCAAGGTTCCTCGGCTCTTGCCACCTTAGAATGTGCCCTGTCCCAGGTCAAACACAAAAGATTCATAGTTACACTTACAGCCTTTATAGTCTCAGCTATAGTCATCCTAGCAACTGCTAGTGTTGCTGTCGCATCCGCTACTAAATCAGTACAAACAGCTACCTTTGTAGATAATTTGGCCAGAAATGTGTCTAATGAGCCTCTCTTACAGCAGGGTATAGACCAAAAGATTCTTGTACATCTGTAAGCCCTCAAGGCTGCCTTGGAATATGTAGGGGAGCGACAAGATGCACTGGCATTCTGTCAGTAATTAAACTGTGACTGGGAACATAAGCCTATCTGTGTCACTTCTCTACCGTGGAACCAATCAATACATAGCTGGGATAAGGTGAAACAACACCTCTGGGGAACCTCTCATAACAATTTAACAGCAGACGTAAAGCAACTTAAAACTAAAATTCTAGGCTGGGCGCATGGCTCACACCTGTAATCCTAGCACTTTGGGAAGCCAAGGTGGGCAGATCACAAGGTCAGGAGCTCAAGACCAGCCTGGCCAACACGGTGAAACCCCGCCTCTACTAAAAATACAAAAATTAGCTGGGCATGGTGGCACGTGCCTGTAATCCCAGCTACTCCAGAGGCTGAGGCAGGAGAATTGCTTGAACTGGGACCCAGGAGGCAGAGGTGGCAGTGAGCTGAGATCGCACCACTGCACTCTGGCCTAGGCTACAGAGTAACACTCCATCTCAAAAAAAAAAAAAAAAACCACCTAAGATTCTAGAATCCCTAAATGCCATAGAACTACATGCCAAACAAACAGCCATATGGAAGGGTATGTGAGAACATCTCTCCTGGATTGGAATGGTGGGGGTCACTCCTTGATTGGAAAAGAATGTTGCTAATTATACTCATGTTTGTCTTATGTTATTTACTAATTCTAGGATGCAAAGCTAGAATATGAGCAGTGACTACCACACCTGAGAGACCTGTTACTGCACACATCTGCACTCTTCAATCAACAAAACCTTACACTAAAAACAGAAAAGGGGGAGATGCAGGAATCTGGTCAGGGTGGTGGGAGAAATTACCAGAGAAAAATTATAGGAAAAACACAAACCTTCTTGGAAGGCTAGAAGGTTTAACAAAAGCTTCAAAACAGGATTTGGCTGAAGGTAGCCAGATTCTCTTATTAGTGCCTGAAAGCATAGGTTACATAATAAGGGGATGTAAAGAAACTGATCTAGATAAGCTAATTTAGTTAGGCCGCAGAACCTGACCTTTAATCATCTACAGGACTGCTCTCTCCTGGGAGGGTGACCATGTTAATTATCCACAAATATGTTGACTCAAAGCCTCTATCATTAAATCTATACTGAATAAATGCCTGCAGTGCCAGGTGATCAGGGTGCTGATTCTTTACAGCACCTTCCTCGGGGTCTGTAAGCTGCTTGGTCCCCTAGCCCACTCTTTCACTAGATATCAGTGTAGGAGTGCATTTGTTCATCCAACATTTGGCCAAGGTCTGCGGGTTGAACCCAGCAAAGACCTAGAGTATCAAAATAATTTCTTGATTTTGATCAGCACTACCTATAAAAAAAAAAGGACAAAAAAATGAAGCTCCTCGTTTCTCATTAACTCTGGAAGAATAATGTCATGTGAGCTTTAAGACAGGTACTGACTTTACCAACAATGTCATTATTAAAATGTCAGAAAACTAAGCCAGGCACAGTGGCTCACACCTGTAATCCCAGCACTTTAGGAGGCCAAGGTGGGTGGATCACAGGTCAGGAGTTCGAGATAAGCCTGAACAACATGGTGAAACCCTGTCTCTACTTAAAATACAAAAATTAGCCAAGCATGGTGGCACATGCCTGTAGTCCCAGCTACTCAGGAGGCTGAGGCAGGAGAATCTCTGGAACCCAGGAGGCAGAGGTTGCAGTGAGCCAAGATCGTGCCATTGCACTCCAGCCCGGGTGACAGTGTGAGACTCCATCTCAAAAAAATTTTTAGGCCGGGCACGGTGGCTCAGGCCTGTAATCCCAGCACTTTGGGAGGCCAAGGCGGGTGGATCACGAGGTCAAGAGATCGAGACCATCCTGGTCAACATGGTGAAACCC
>NW_016108305.1:49371-56385 GCF_001604975.1 Cebus imitator
AAAAAAAAAAAAAAATTTTTTAAATAAAAAAAATAAATAAATGTCAGAAAACTCTATGACTTTTTCCTATTACAACTTTAAACTTGTAAAGCTATTTTGTGTTTCAATTCTATGAAACACTAAGATAAATCCTCTTTGAAATCAATGTAATTGCCAAAAAGTAGCAAGGATGATAAATAATTGCAATTTCATGAGATGAGACCAAATGCATATTACAAAGACACTTTCTGGTTGCTTGAGTGACTTGCACACAGGATTGATCGTACCTCAAAACTATCACAAAAAGAATGAAAGCAAATGGCAGGATACTCCTGTTTTCCTAACAACTTTAATTCCTTACTATCTATAGTGATTACTAAATAACAGAGTTATGTGCTACTAATCTATGTACAACGTCAAAAATCATTAGCTGCTTTTTATTCCTAAATTAGGAATAAAATACTTGACACTTTTGTTTAAATTCCAAAGAAATCATTTGGCATAGGAATGACCATACAGTATATGCCTTCTTTCAGCCTGGGCATATTTAACTTTTTGCATTGACTAATACAACATACATTAAGCACATTTGCTTAGACTTCCACAGTTAAATGGACAATTCACTTTTTATAAGTGGAAAAATGATTACGTCTTCTGGTATTCACTGAAATATCAAATCAATGACTTCTTTCAGTATTTGTGATGGCCATTTGTAATTCCTTTGTTAATTACCATGAATCTGCTTTCACTTAATGCTAAACGGCAATGCTAATACGAAAAGAAAATTAATGACAGACATACAAGCAAAAGTACCAAGTTGTTTCAGGGAAGGAATTTTAATACAACTCAAGAACTGGAATCTACGTCAAGCTAGAAACCATTTTCATTTATAAAGTACTAGAAACTAAGTCACAAGAACAAAAATGAAATCTTTACATGGGTTTCAGATTCATAATTCAAGATCTCATGAACTTCTGCTACTTCTTTTCAGAAAGTGGTATTCTTGGCCGGGTACAGTGCCACATGCCTGTAATCTGAGCACTCTGGGAGGCTGAGGTGGGAGGATAGCTTGAGCTCAGGAGTTTGAGACCAGCCTGGGCAACACAGCAAAACCCCATCTCTATAAAAATGCAAAAAAAAAAAAAAAAAATAGCAGGGCATGGTGACATGCCTGTAGCCCCAGCTACTCAAGAGGCTGAGGTGGGAGGATCACTTGAAGCTGGGAGGCTGAAGCTGCAGGGAGCCATGATTGTGTCATTTCACTCCAGCCTGGGCGACAGAGTAAGATCTTATCTCAAAAAAAATTGTTTTTATCTTGACCACATCAAAAAAAAAACATACTGTCAGCTGGGTGCAGTGGTGCATGCCTATAATCCCAGTACTTTGGGAGGCTGAGGTGGGAAGATTGCTTGAGCCCAGGAGTTCAAAACCAGCCTGGGCAACAGCTTGAAACCCTATCTCTAAAAAAAATACAGAAATTAGGCCGGGCGCGGTGGCTCAAGCCTGTAATCCCAGCACTTTGGGAGGCCGAGGCGGGTGGATCACAAGGTCAAGAGATCGAGACCATCCTGGTCAACATGGTGAAACCCCGTCTCTACTAAAAATACAAAAAATTAGCTGGGCATGGTGGCGCATGCCTGTAATCCCAGCTACTCAGGAGGCTGAGGCAGGAGAATTGCCTGAACCCAGGAGGCGGAGGTTGCGGTGAGCCGAGATCGTGCCACTGCACTCCAGCGTGGGTAACAAGAGCGAAACTCCGTCTCAAAAAAATAAATAAATAAAATAAAATATATAATTGCCAGCAGCAGACAGAATGGTCATGAGCACAAGTTCAAGAGTCCAAAAGCCAGTATAAACCTAGGCTCTGCCATTTAACAGATGTACTTAATTCTTTGTCTCAGCTGAAAAAACCAGTAACAACAGTACCTACCTCCTGGGGTTATAGTGAAGACTGTGTGTTGAGACAGACAAAGCCTGTGGAATAGGACCTGTTTGTTACTATAATAAAGTTACCAATTAAAAAAAAAGTTAGGCCGGGCGCGGTGGCTCAAGCCTGTAATCCCAGCACTTTGGGAGGCCGAGGCGGGGGGATCACGAGGTCAAGAGATCGAGACCATCCTGGTCAACATGGTGAAACCCCGTCTCTACTAAAAATACAAAAAATTAGCTGGGCATGGTGGCGCATGCCTGTAATCCCAGCTACTCAGGAGGCTGAGGCAGGAGAACTGCCACCTGGGAGGCAGAGGTTGCGATGAGCCGAGATCGCACCATTGCACTCCAGCCTGGGTAACAAGAGCGAAATTCCATCTCAAAAAAAAAAAAAAAAAAGTTAGGTCCCTGATAATGATTAATTTCTATATTCATGAGTGCATACCACTGTTAACTATAACTTTTCACTACATTCTGCAAAATACCTTTGAAACTTTAGGTATTCACAAATTGTAACAGCCCAACTCCCCGACTCCGTATTAATTTCAAGAGACATCAAATTCTCCAATATTTGTACTTGATAAACTGGGAAAGAGTGAAGTTCTACAACTTTAAATCACCCTGCCAAATTAAAGGCAAAGAAAATGACAGTCATCTCAAACTTACCAGAGAAGATGAACAGAGAAATGTCCAGTGCTACAAGATCTGATGAAAGCAACAAGATCTATCCACTGAGTCTAGAAACCTACTATAGATTTGTTTTGAAGTATGGTCAGATAAATTTAAGCTCATTTATCACTTAAAATCTTAAAAGGAGGCCACATTTAATTTTGAATAACCTGAAGCTGAAAATGTTTCAGATACATTATTCACAGAAGCATCCTATTATATTACATTTTCTCAGCAATAACTTTGAATCAAAAGACATCATTAATGAAAGTCAATCTGTATTTTACTCTTTATTAAAACATCCAGAAAAAATATCACTTTGTTTTTAAATGAATACATTTTAGAAATGTTAACACAATTTATTAAAGTTTTAACATCTTACAACTGCCTAAAAAGGTTTCATTTCCAATACCCTATTTACCTAAAATGCTAGGACATCTGAATTTTAAAAACCAACATTTTCCCGGCTGACCCAACTTAACAAGGGTTGGTTCTTTCAACACATAAGCAGAAAATAAAGTTGAAGTATACGTATCATCTTCAAACGACTACCATGAAACCAAAATCGGGTTTTGCAATACCCAACTAAAGCATCAGAAGAGAGGGTCATCATACTTAGAAACTGACTACTGAAAAAGCAGAGGCCAAGTCCCTCAATTTTTTTCAGGAAACAGCATTCACACTCTGCTATCCACAATTTTCAAAATCTTCATTAAAGGCCCTGAAAATCCTGTTTGTTAAGACTGCTGGAATTCTGTGGTTCACAGTCATCTTTCCTCAAAACTTAATGGTCCATATTATCCATTTTCAATTTTATTAGGTCACCTTGAGATTCTCTCCTCCGTAAAGCATTTGCGGGCTTTAGTTATCAATATGTCTCTATTGGTAATTTCAAAATCAATAAAGCTCATACACCTTGTAGCCCACTCCTATTTTATCGTGCTTACTAAAATATACATATATTTCTCAGGGATCAAAAGGCTAACATGAACTGCTTCCAAACTTCGGTGAATCTGCGTTACATCCTTAGAACACCTTGAGATTCTTCTGTATTGTGCTGCAGCTACACAGCAGGCGCATGATCACAAGGCTTTTCAACAGCCCCCAGATCCCTTACTGCTGCAAAACTTCTCATAAGCCTTCTATGTACCACACAGACTGTTAACAGTGCTGGGTTAAAATTGTTAAACTGCTTTACCTATATTTATTTACCAATCCTATCATCTCAGGGAATCCAAACCCTTTAAACTGCCTTCTAAAACACAGCTGGAGTGCTTTCGTATTGCTTTGAGTACGATCTGCAGCGGGATAAAAACTTGAGTTCTGAGATTCATCCCTTGACCCAAATTGCAGTTGCCAGGATATGCGGTAGTAATGCAGTGATTTCTTTGAGACTCCACGGATGTATTCTACCTGCAAATAGCCAATCTCTACTAAATCCCTTTTACTCTTCGAGATTTCCGCGGTAACAATTTCAACAGCGAAGTATTTTTAGCAAAGAAAAAACGAGCTATACTAATTTGGCCTTTATTTTTTACTCAATAGAGCTTGCCATCATAAGGGCATTTTCCCATACTAACATTTGCAACTGGAGAAAGAAAAAGCAAGCTTTTGGCACTACTGACCATTATCATTACGGAAGGCCCATTACCATTACGGAAGGCCCATTATCATTACGCTTCTTACAAATCTTCTTTCGAGATAGGATTTGAGGTTAAGCTTACATCGGACCAGCCCAGTAACTTACCGTTTTCCAAGCTCAATTAACAGTCTAATAACAACAGCAACACTTACGCCCCGGGAAATCTCAATGTTTCACTAACCAATAAGGCGTCTGATAACGAAGGCAGCCAGTGAAACACTGAGATTCTTGTTGTTGTTCTTCCTCTCAGTGAAGGAAGAAGAGAGAAGGACCCCAAAAGGGTCCGTGAGAGCAAAATCCCGGGATTCGGAAGCCCTGGCCTCAGGAACACTGGCCCCGAAACCCCTCCAGCCCAACCCAACCACCCCTCTTGTACCCTGGGAGCCAGCCCTTCGCTGGCACAGGCCGGGCAGACCCCGAGGGCACAGACCCCCACACAACGCCCAGGCCGGGGTTCCGAAATCCGACGCCAACAGGTGGAAACCCCAAGCCCCGCGGCCTGAGTTTCAGAGGTAAGAGAATGCGGGTGAGAGGAGATGCGGCCTCCCTCAAGCCGGGGAAGCCCCTTGAGAAAGCCGAGAGGGGAGAAGAGCGAGCCGATTCGCAAGTTGGAGCAAAGCCTGGAAGGAAAGAAGGCTGGGAGCCGGAGATGAAGGAGATCTGGGCTCGACCAGCGCCTTCCCCGCATCCTCGGCGACGCCCGAGTTTACCGGGAAGTGTCGGTCCTCGTAGAAACGGGAGAAGCGGTCCGCCATTTTGCCGCCTTTACTCCTCTCAGGACGACGCTCTCCGGTTCGCTCCTTCCCTCCGGCGACACCCGCCCCTCCCCAGTTTCCCGCCTCCTCCCACGCCCACCGGGCGCGCGCAGCAGAGGGAGGGTGAGAGAATGCGCGTCCTGACGGGAGCCCCGCGGCGCAGGCGCCGGCCAGCCTTGGAGGCAGACCCATCCCTCCAGCCCCAGCTCCTGCGCCACCCGGAGCGACCCCAGTGGGCGCGCGTGCGCACTCGCACCCGAGAGCCGCGAGTGCTTCCGGAGGGAAAGGTCAGAGGGGCCACCGTGGGGATAGATCTGGATGGTTAGCTGTTGCTCACTTCCGGGTATCTTTCGTCACTGTTGCTTCCCGTGTGCTCAGAAGTCCGTCATCTTTATTAAATAGCAGCATAATGTTGAGCTGAAATCGCGACTTTAGAGCCAGATTACTTAACTTCGAATCTCGTTCACCCTGAGGATTCAACGGTGAACGAGACAGGAAGGATCTCCTCTCAGGGGGATTTCATTCCGGTGGAAGTCACATAACTCGTAAAATAATTAAATATTTTTAAATGTCAACAAATGCCACAAAAAAGTAAAACTGGCCGCAGTGTTGAAAAGTACAGGCTCTGAAAGCACTTTTGACCTGAGGCACAGCATTGGGGTGTAGGGAACATTAGACCCAAAACAAGGAGCTTGATATTGAGCCATCCTTTGAGAGAAGAATTTCTCAAGGGACCAAAGTTGATCCAAATCGACTAAAGCTCTCTGGGCTTCAGTTTCCTTCTTTATACAATAAGGAAATTGGATTCCGTAATCTCTGCTGCCCCTACCTAATGCTGACTGTGAGAGTCAAGAATCGGATTTTTCCCCCAGCGCTCCAGCACTCCTAGCCAAGGTACAGAAAACACATAGAAGAGTGGCAGAACTTCCTTACTTTTGAAAAGAGTAGTTGACAGAAATCCCACGATGGAAAAATGTCTGTTACCCTGCCCTGAAAGAGTCAAATGGAATGTAATTTTTTGTAGGAAGGGTGTGTATTTTCTATTTGTTACCCTTTGCCCCACCCATGCTTCAGCCTATGCTTCCATCTAAGGGGAGGCAGAGCACACAGAATTCAAACGTTGTAAAGAGACTTTAGGACAATGTGGCAGATTGAATCACAGGGATACACACCACATTGACCTCCCTCTCAAAAGCCCACAGAAAAGACAGTAAAGGAATAAAAAGCGCATCAGTTCACATGGACAAAGAGACCTGGAAAAGGGACAATGGCAGACAACAGATGTCAACATTTGGGAGGCCGGCGAGCATAGAGAAATGGAAATGACTTTAGTAGAGTGGAGAAAAAGAAGTCATGGAGTAGGAGAAGACAGGAAAGAAGTTGATGAATGCTGAAGTGCACCAGCAAGGCTCAGGAAGTGGAAGCACCTGGTGCCACTGAAGACTCGACATCTCTTTTCCCACCTAGGTAGCAAACTGGAGGTTTTCCCTCTGGAAAGGCTGAGCCAGAGAGACTGGACCTTAACTTACCTGGCATAGGTGAGAAGGAGCAACCATGCTGACAATGGGAGGATATGGTAAAGCCTCCATTCTGGTCAGAGAGTCTGACTTCTCCAACAACACCACAGGAGCACTCTCTAGAAAACTGACTAGCTTAGGGAAGAGAAAACTTCATGTACCAACAATGGGAGTGAGGCTAGGGAGGTGTCTTCCTACATAAACATCGTGTTCCTGCCCAAATACCCCGCAGAGAAGTTCACCATTCAGGAAGCCCCATCCTCAGCATTTTAGTGCCTTGTTATTTATGGATAACCAAAGATTACCAGACATTTGAAGGGAACCTGTAACAGGAAAGATAGAAACACCCCCAGCCTGGGCATCGTAGTAAGACCCCGTCTCTACAAAAGAATTTTAAAATTAGCTAGGTGTGATGTTATGCACCTGTGGTCCCAGCAACTTGGGAGGATGAGGCAAGAGGATTGCTTGAACCCAGGAATTGGAGGCTGCAGTGAGCTATGATGACAGCAACAGCCCCCCCCCC
>NW_016108305.1:56640-59666 GCF_001604975.1 Cebus imitator
CTGTAATCCCAGCCTCCCTCAGGAGGCTGAGGCAGGAGAATTGCCTGAACCCAGGAGGCGGAGGTTGCGGTGAGCCGAGATCGCGCCATTGCACTCCAGCCTGGGTAACAAGAGCGAAACTCCATCCCCAAAAAAAAAGAATTATCAATATCCACAGAAACATTAGATCACATCAGGGTACAAGGGAACACATCAGGAAATAAGAGACTACATCAGGCCAGGCATGGTGGCGCATACCTGGAATTCCAGCATTTTGGGAGGCCAAGGTGGGTGGATCACCTGAAGTCAGGAGTTCCAGACCAGCCTGGCCAACATGGTGAAACCCCATCTCTACTAAAAATACAGACATTAAGGCTGGGCATGGTGGCTCACGCCTGTAATCCCAGCACTTTGGGAGGCCAAGGTGAGTGGATCATTTGAGGTCAGGAGTTCTAGATCAGCTTGGCCAACATGGTGAAACCCCATCTCTACTAAAAATAGAAAAATTAGCTGGGCATGTTGGTGCGTGCCTGCAGTCCCAGCTACTAAAGAGGCTGAGGCAGAAGAACCGCTTGAACCTGGGAGGCGGAGGTTGCAGTGAACCGATATCACAACACTGCACTCCAGCCTGGGTGACAAGAGTAACACTACATCTCCAAAAAAAAAAAAAAAAAATACATTAGCCGGGTAGGGTGGCATGGTCCTGTAGTCCCAGCTACTCAGGAAATCACCCAGAAAACAGAGTAAAAAGACACCCTGGCCTAAACCCCCTCTACTTTCTCCTGAATTATTGCAGTAGCTACTAAGTGTTCTGCTTCTACCCTGGCAGCATAAGTGCTACAAAGGAGCTCTGGTGATCTTGTTGAAGGTCAGTCAGATCACATTTGTTGTCCCCTGATTCAACGCTCAGTGGCTCTCCATGTCACTCACAGTGTAAAGTTCACCTCTCACCACCTCACCTCTCAGACCTCATCTTCCTCTCTGCACCCGTTTCCCTTCTCTCTGGACATACTGACCTCCTGGCTGTACCTTGATCCCATCAGACCTGTTCCTGCCTCAGGCTGCCCCACCTATGGGCTTATGTATTCGCTGTTCTTTCTGCTTATCATTCTTTCTCATATATCTCCATGGCTTGCTCCGTCATCTTCTGGTCTTTACTCAAAAAATACATTCTTTTTTTCTTTTTATTTGAGATGGAGTTTCGCTCTTGTTGCCCAGGCTGGAGTGCAGTGGCGTGATCTTCGCTCACTGCAACCTCCACCTCCTGGATTCAAATGATTCTCCTGCCTCAGCCTCCCAAGTAGCTGGGATTATAGGCAAGCACCATTATGCCCAGCTAATTTTTATACTTTTAGTAGAGATGGGGTTTTGCCATCTTGGCCAGGCTGGTTTCAAACTCCTTACCTTAGTTGATCCACCCACCTCAGCCTCCCAAAGGGCTGAGATTACAGGTGTAAGCCATCATACTCTACCATAAAACTACTTTCTCATTAAGATCTTCCCCGATTGGCCAGGCACGATGGCTTACGCCTGTAATCCCCGCACTGTGGGGGGCCAAGGTGGACAGATCATGAGGTCAAGAGATCAAGACCATCCTGGCCAAGATGGTAAAACCCTGTCTCTACTAAAAATACAAAAATTAGCTGGGCGTGGTGGTGCTCACCTGTAGTCCCAGCTACTTGGGAGGCTGAGGCAGGAGAATCACTTGAACCTGGAAGGCAGAGGTTGCAGTGAGCCAAGATTGCACCACTGCAGTTCGGTCTGGCAACAGAGCAAGACTCCATCTCAAAAAACAAAGAAAAAACAAAATTCCCTGATCACCTTATTTAAAACAGCACTGTGTTCTAAACTCCCTAATTTTAGCCTCTTTCTCTAGTTATATTTTTCTCCATTAGAAAGTACTGATCACTGTCTGGCCGGGTGTGGTGGCTCACGCCTGTAATCCCAGCACTTTGGGAGGCCCAGGCGAGTGGATCACCTGTGATAGGGAATTTAAGACCAGCCTGACCAACAAGGAGAAATTATGTCTCTACTAAAAATACAAAATCAGCCGGACATGGTGGCACAACCCTGTGATCCCAGCTACTCAGTAGGCTGAGGCAGGAGAATCGCCTGAACCCAAGAGGCGGAGGTAGTGGTGAGCCAAAATCGAGCCAGTGCACTCCAGCCTGGGCAATGAGAACAAAAACTCCATCAAAAAGAAGAAAGAGAGAGAGAGAGAAGGAGAAAGAGGAGAGAGAGAGAGAAAGAAAGAAGGAAAGAAAGGAAGCAAGGGAGGGACGGTGGGAAAGAAGAACGAAAGAAAGAAAGGAGGAAAGATAGATCAGTTTCTAGTATGTAATATAAACTCTATGAGGGCAGAGATTTTTTTTTAGTTTCGTTTCTATCTTCCCAGCACCTAGACTAATGACTGGCACATAGCAGGCACTAAATATTCACTGAATGGATGAGGTGGAAAACAGGAAAGAATGAATAAGAACAGGTGAGCATCAATTCAATATCTGAATAGTAGGACTTGCTAACAAGGGAAAATGGAAGAAAACTACATTAAAAAGCTGGGTATGGTGGAGCATGCCTGTATCCCAGATACTGGGGAGACTGAGGCAGGAAGATAGCTTGAGCCCAGGAGTTTAAGACTAGTGTGATATGATCATGCCTGTGAATAGCCACTACACTCCCGTCTGGGCAGCATGGTGAACCCCTATCCCTTAAAAACTTAAAAAATTTGCTGCCAGGCACAGCCTTGTGAAATTTCAGGGTATGTGGGCCAAAGAGAGCTTCCTAAAGGTTTCCAGAGAGAAAAAGTAGGTCACATATGAAGGATTGCGAATTGGAATGATGTTGAACTTCACCAGAGAAGACTGGGCAGTAATACACCAACCTAGAAATCTATACCCAACCAAACCATTAATCAACTGTGAAAGAGAAAAATCACATTTTTTTTTTTTTTACCTGCAAGCTTTCAGAGAAATTTCCTCTGGAAGCCACTGAAGGATGTTTTAGAGCAAAACAACAGCAGAAACATATGTATATATATATATATATAT
>NW_016108305.1:59741-62503 GCF_001604975.1 Cebus imitator
ACACACACACACACACACACACACACAAAGAGAGACGGAGAGGGAGAGAGAGACAGAGAGAAAGAGAGACAGAGAGAGAGACAGAGAGACACAGAGAGAGAGACACAGAGAGAGAGAGAGACAGACAGAGAGAGAGAGACAGAGAGAGAGAGAGAGAGACGGAGAGAGAGAGAGAAAGAGAGAGACAGAGACAGACGGAGTTTCACTCTTTTGCCCAGGCTGGAGTATAGTGGGGTGATCTCGGCTCACTGCAACCTCTCCCTTCTGCTTTCAAGTGATTCTCCTGCCTCAGCCTCCCAAGTAGCTGGCATTACTGGCGCCCGCCATCACACCCAGCTAATTTTTGTATTTGTAGTTCAGATGGGGTTTCACCATGTTGGCCAGGCTGGTCTCAAACTCCTGACCTCGTGATCTGCCCACCTTGGCCTCTCAAAGTGCTGGGATTACAGATGTGAGCCACCGCGCCTGGCTGCAGAAACATTTATTGAGTGTCATGGTCGAGGTGCTATGGAAGACACAAAGATGAACAGGAACGGATTTCTTCTAGGGTTTATAAACCAAGACCATGGCATCAGGTGAACATGGACTTCAAACTCACCTCTGTCACAAAAAGTACCTGTCAGCTAGGTGCAGTGGCTCATGAATCTGATCCCAGCACTTTGGGATGCTGAGGCCAGAGGATCACTTGGGCACAGGAGTTCGAGGTTGCAGTGAGCTATGATCCCACCACTGCAGTCCTCCAGCCTGGGAGACGGAGCAAGACCCTGTCACTAAAGAAAAAAGAAAATCAGGACCAGCCTGGGCAACATAGTAAGACTCTGTCTCTACAAAAAATAAAATAAATTAGCCGGGTATGGTGGCATACGCCTGCAATCCCAGCTACTTGGGAGGTTGAAGTGGGAGGATCGTTTGAGCCTGGGAGGTTGAGGCTGCAGTGAGCACACCCCTGCAATCCAGCCTGGGTTACAGAGCAAAATCCTGTCTTGAAAGAAAGGAGAGAGATGGGGGAGGGAGGGAGGGAGAAAGAGAGAAGGAAGGAAGGAAGGCGGGGGGAGGGAGGGAGGAAAAGAGAGAAAGAAAGGAAGGGAGGGAGGGAGGAAGGAAGGAAGGAAAGAGAGGGAGGGAGGGAGAAAAACAGGAAGGAAAGGAGGGAGGGAGAGAGGAAGGAAGGAAGTCAGGAAGTCAGGCAAGGCAAGCAAGTCAGTCCTGGTGGCTCATACCTGTAATCCCAGGACTTTGGGAGGCCGAGGAGGGTGGATCAACTAAGGTCAGGAGTTCGAGACCAACCTGGCCAACATGGTGAAACCGGCTCTACTAAAAATACAAAATTAGCCAGGAGTGGTGGCACACACCTGTAATCCCAGCTACTGCAGAAGCTGAAGCAGGAAAATTGCGTAAACCCGGGAGGCAGAGGTTGCGGTGAGCCGAGATCACACCATTGCATTCCAGCCTGGGTGACAGAATGAGATTCCATTTCACAAAACAAAACAAACAAACAAAAGCACACACACAAAGAAAGAACTGTCTGGGCACAGTGGCTCACACCTGTAATCCCAACACTTTCGGAGGCCAACGCATGCAGATCACTTGAGGCCAGGAGTTTGAAACCTGCCTGGGCAACATGGAGAAATCCCATCTTTAGAAACAATATAAAAATTAGCCAGTGTGGCCGTGTGTACCTGTAGTCCCTTCTGCCCGGGAAGCTGAGGTGGGATAATTACCTGAGTCTGCGAGGTTAAGGCTTCAGTGAGCCGTGATCACACCACTGCACTCTAGCCTGGGTGACAGAGTGAGACCCTGAAGAAAGAAAGAAAATCATTCCCTGTCAATAATAAATGAACATAATAATACAAGAAATAATACATGAACGTTTTCCAGAACTGAAGGACCTGAGAGTTGGCTCTATACCAGGCACTATGCTTAATACTTTACATGGATTATTCAAGTAATTTTTGACACATTAAGAGGCAAGAAATTTGATAATCTCCACTTTACAAAATGGGAATACTGAGGCTGAGAGATAAGAAATTTGCCCTGGCTCCTGTAGCTATGGAAGACAGAGCCAGATTGTCTGACTATGGTCAAGTCCTTTAGCAGCTGGTCAGCTTTCCTCCCCAGTATATCTGCAGATTAACAGCATGCAGCCCCCACATGCCCTGTTTATTGTACAAAAAGCTTGTTGTAAATTATATGTAGCAAAATCTGCCATTTACACCATTTTTAAGTCTATAATTCAAGATTCTTAAATTGCAAAATTTCTCTCTCTCTTCCTCTCTGTATATGTAAATTTAAGTTTTGGGTTTTTTTCTGAATCATTTGAAAGTAAGTTGCAGATATTCTAACACTATGTTTAGCAGAGCCAGGCACAGTGGCTCATGCCTGTAATTCCAGCATTTTGGGAGGCCAAGGCAGGTGGATTGCTTGAACTCAGGAGTTCAAGACCAGCATGGGAAATATGGTGAAACCATTGAGCTCAGGGGTTCCAGATCAGCCTGGGCAACATGGTGAAATCCTGTCTCTATAAAAAATACCAAAAAATTAGCTGGGCGTGATGGTGCACACCTAGAGTTGCAGCTATTTAGGAAGCTGAGATGAGAAGATTGCTTGAGCCTGGGAGGCAGGGGTTGCAGTGAGCTGAGATTACACCCCTGCACTCCAGCCTAGGCAACAGACTGAGACCCTGTCTGAAAAATAAATAAATAAATAACATAAAGACAACTCAGAAAATAAAATGGGGGAGATGTGGAGGGTAGCAGAGAGAT
>NW_016108305.1:65038-74779 GCF_001604975.1 Cebus imitator
TTTTTTTTTTTTGAGACAGAGTTTCGCTTTAGTTGCCCAGGCTGGAGTGCAGTGGTGCCGTCTTTGCTCACTGCAACCTCTGCCTCCCGGGTTCAAGCGATTCTCCTGCCTCAGCCTCCCGGCTGGTTTTTTGTATTTTTAGTAGAGACCGGTTTAACCATGTTGGCCAGGCTGGTTTCAAACTCCTGACCTCAGGTGATTCGCCTGCCTCAGCCTCCGAAAGTGTTGGAATTACACACATAAGCCACCGCACCCAGCCACCCCCAGCTAATTTTTGTATTTTTAGTAGAGATGGGGTTTTGTCATGTAGTCTAGGCTAGTATTGAACTCCTGACCTCAGGTGATTCACCCACCTCAGCCTCCCAAAGTACTGGGATTATACTCTGGTTTCTCTTTAGATCGTATAAATCTTTCGTGAGCCACTGCACCTGGCCATACAACTGGTTTATTTGTTTGTTTGTTTTTGAGACAGAGTCTTGCTCTTTTGCCCAGGCTAGAGTGCAGTGGCACAATCTTGGCTCACTGCAACCTCTGCCTCTCAGGTTCAAGGGATTCTTCTGCTTCAGCCTCCTGAATAGCTGGGGCTACAGGCAAGTGCCACCAAGCCCGGCTAATTTTTGTATTTTTAGTACAGATGGGTTTCACCATATTGGCCAGGCTGGTCTCAAACTCCTGACCTTGTGATCTGCCTGCTACTCAGCCTCCCAATGTGCTGGGATTACAGGTGTGCACCACCGCACCCAGCTAACAACTGTTTTTGTTTTTTTTTTTTCCCCACCTTTCCTGCTCCTGCTCCCACAACTGGGTTTTTTAAACAAGACGTTATCTGGCATCTGTGACTTCCATCCTATTTCTGTGGGGCAGAGTGCTCTGGGAGCTCTCAGCTCAGTGGAAGACAGACAGGATCATCTGAATAATTCGAAAACAGGGGAACATGTGGTCTGTGTTCTGAGAAGTGAGAACGCCTTGGTGTAGGAACTCAGAGGCGGGAATTCCCGAGGGAGAGAGTTTCAGGGTAGCTGTCTCAGCGGATTCCAGGTTCCAGCTGTATTTCT
Organism: Cebus imitator; assembly: GCF_001604975.1. NCBI lineage: Eukaryota > Metazoa > Chordata > Mammalia > Primates > Cebidae > Cebus > Cebus imitator. Next base: position 66,094 of record NW_016108305.1, read on the forward strand.
AAAGATTTGTAGGATTCTGCCCTGGGGAGAAGAGCAGAGGGAAACGGGAAGGCCAAAACAGCAAAGGCCAGGGAGGCAAGGCCAGCCAGCAGCGGGGCTGGGTGCCCAGTGCTCCTGGGTGAGTGGAGGGAGACAAGGCCTGCCGGCCTGCAAACTGTGGGGGCCTAGACTGTGGGGCCAGACGGAGGGGCTCTCAGCCAGATGGAGCTCTAGATGCCTCAGGCTGGGGAGGGTCTGGACCTGGACGGACTAGGGAAATTGCCAGGCAGGAATGGGAGGTGGCAGTGAGTGGCAGGGTCCCTGCCTCCTTCCTCCTTCACCCTCTGTTCCCATTTCCCTGCATGGCTCTGGAGGGGAGGGCAGCAAGTAGTCTTCTCAGAGGAGGTTAGCCGTGGGAGGACAGCTCCTGAGGAGTATTTCCTGCCTTTGGCTAACAACTGCTTCCTGCCCAGACCCCCCAACACTTGACCCCCATTCAATTCCTTCCTCCCAGAGGAACTAGGTGGCCACCAGGGCTTCACAGGTCCAGAGACCCAGAGCTTCTCAGCAAGCTGAAGAAGGCAGGTCCCGGGATCCAGATGCCCATCCTTCCCAGGCCCTGTGAGGAACTGGAATCCAGGCTTCCAGTGAAAGCCACAGGGATAGATTTGGAGAAGGAAGCCCAAGATGGTGCCTCTCTCCCGTGGGCTAGGACCTCAGCCCTCACTTTCCTAGTTACTGCTTCGGCCTCCTCGCCTCCAGCTGGGAACTTACATCCCTTCTTTCATTTAGAGGGCACTTTCAGGCTGTGTGCGGTGGTTCACGCCTGTAATCCTAGCACTTTGGGAGGCCGAGGCAGGCGGATCACTGGAACTCAGGAGTTCAAGACCAGTCTGGGCAACATAGTGAGACCTCGTCTCTATTTAAGAAAAAAAAGAATATGTATATGTATATGTATATGTATATGTATATGTATATGTATATGTATATGTGTGTGTGTGTGTGTGTGTCTGTGTGTGTGTACATATATACACACACATATGTATATATAAATATATATTTATTTATTTAAAAAATTAAAAATTCAGGCCTGTAATCCCAGCACTTTAGGAGACCCGGGCAGGTGGATCAAGAAATCAGGAGTTTGAGACCAGCCTGACCACTCATGGTGAAACCCCATCTCTCCTAAAAATACAAAAATTAGCCGGGCATGGTGGCAGGCACATGTAATCCCAGCTACTCAGGAGGCTGAGGCAGGAGAATTGCTTGAACCCAGGAGGCAGAGGTTGCAGTGAGCCTAGATCATGCCACTGCACTCTAGCCTGGGTGACAAGAGCGAGACTCTGTCTCAAAAACAAAACAAATTAATAATTAAAATAAACAAATATAGGGCACCTTTTCTTTCCAAACAATGACTGTGGATTTCTGAAGGGAAAGGGAGGCAAATTCCCTAGGAAATAATCATGAGTGATTTCTTCTCCAGAAACACTTGGGGCCTCCAATGAACCCCTTCTTTGAGAGTCAATCTGCAGTTTTCTCCCTGGTTCTGAGCTGTGAGGCCAGGTTCCAAGGTTGTGAGTTTTGAGAGCCCATCACAGGTTGGTAAGAGGAGGTAGATCTTTCTCCTTTATCTCTTAAACCTAAGCCATGCCTGCCCAGACCCATGTGCAGGGCACACTACAATACTTAAAATGGGGAGAGGACCACCCCAAATAACCCAGCCCATTTCAGCTCAATCATGAGCCTCTGCTATGCCTCTAAATCAGTCCTGCCCTCTTCCTTTCACAAATCCTTGAGACCCCTAGGAGATAGATGCCCCTCACCACCATACCAGCCAGGAATCCCTGAGTCCTCCAGAAAAGCCGCAGGCGGAGCTGAGATGACCCTAGGGGAGGGGCCGTAGTCCCTCCGCCTTGCCCCGCCCCTTACTTACAAGGTGGATCACAGGTGTTTGTTGTACATCATCCCCCACTCCCCACAGATCCCCCCACCCTTTAAGGCCACGGCAGAATTAAAGGATGGGATCCCTGAAAGAAGGAGTCTTCTCCCCCAGGGATGCTCGGTCTCAGTCCACGGGGAAAGGAAGGCCCTGTGGGTGTGGGGAGTGCAGGCCTGGCTGGTCCCCTACTGTCTGCCAGCTCTGGAGCCCCCACTGTATGAAGGGCTCCCCTTGGTGGGGACAAGAAAAGCCCACAAGAGACTAGGGGGAGTAGAGGGGAGGACTCTGGGGGAAACTAATGTGGATCAAGGGCTTGAAGACGTTCCTGACTCTCCCTCTCCTCCCCTACCTCTGCCACGGGTGGACCAGATACTGAGGAGCGGATTTGTGTGAGCCTAAACAGAGCTCTGGGGTTCTATTTCCTCTTAGTGGTTTTCCAAAGCTGCACCACCCTACCACTGCCTGGGTGTGGCATCAGAGGGCTCTAGGTCCCCAGCCCTGCACAGAAGCCCTTCTGAATGAAGGAGAGACCCACACCATAGCATCAAAGGGCAGGCCAGCCCTAGAAGAGATGAGTCCCCAACTGCCTCCGAGAAAGAGCCCCCTCCCCTCCTCAAGTACCCCCGGACCTCTGCGCCACAGGTTCACCCTCAGATCTGTTTCTACCACCCCCTCCCCACCCCGAACCCAGGCTGGAGTGTAGTGGTGTGATCTCAGCTCACTAACAACTTCTGCGTCCTGGGTTCTAGCAATTCTCCTGCCTCAGCATCCCGAGTAGCCGGGATTACAGGAGTGTGCCACCACACCCAGCTCATTTTTGTATTTTTAGTAGAGACAGGGTTTCACCATGTTGGCCAGGCTGGTCTCGAACCCCTGGTCTTGTAATCCACCCACATTGGCGTCCCAAAGTGCTGGGATTTCAGTCGTGAGGCACCGTGCCTGGCCCCGGATTTCTTTCTTAAAACCTCTCTTCCCTCCCAGTGGATCCAAAAGCTACTCCTGGATCCCTCCCCTCCCAGTGATCCAAAAGCTGATTGGAGAGAAATGGGAAGTAGGAAGGGAGGGGGAAAGGGGTAGTGTGGATTGAGGAGGGGGTCACCCCTACCTCGACCCTGAGCACCCTAGGTTTGGACCCTCTGGGTGCCTCCCCTTTGGAGAACTCAGAAGGTCAACAAGCTAATCTGTGAAGTGGGGGTGGGGCAGCAAGGAGGAGTCTGGGGAGGAGGGAGGAGGGAGGAGGAAGGCGACAGAAAGGGGAGCCCTGGCTAGGAGGCTTCCTAAGGTTGAAGGCTGAGTTTGGGAGGTAAGAGCGAGCAACCCTCTCAGCCCCTTGGGGGGATATGCAAAGAATTGCTAATTGCAACTAAATGAGGCCTTGGCTTGGGGGAAGGGGCAGTCTGGCGGCTGTCAGGGGCTACCGCCTCTTAGAGTGCCCGAGTAAGGCCAGGCCAGCCTGCTCTTCTCATGTAAAGCAGCTTTTTGTCTGGGGGAGCCAGGGCTGGGGCCAGGGGCTGGGGAAGGGGCCCAAGCCATCAGCAAGTTTCTTGTTCCCCAGAAAGTGAGAAGGGTGCCCAGGCCTCCTCAGAGTGAGAACGCCCCCCTCCTTCTCCACTCTCAAGCTTTTTATGTGGGGGTTGATGGGGTGCCGCCCAGCAGGAGGGGGTGGGCCTGGGATCCCAGGACCGCCCTTGCTGGACCGTGGGAAAAAACCGAGCACAAAGAAGGGGGCTGGCCCCGCTGAGTTGGGAGACAGGGCAGCTCTGATCCAGGGATGCCCTGAGACTGAAGTACCCCTCCCTGGAGTCCCTTCTCCCCAGAGAATGTCCCCAGTGACCACGTGTATCTTATCTGGTCATCTGGACCCACTTCAGACTTTCTCACCCACTTTGCAAAGCCTCCCTAACCTTTTGTACGCTGGGAAGAAGGGTCTTGAGAATCCAAGCCTAGTTCCTAACTGAGCCTAACTAGAGGGAGGAGGACTCAAACCTTTGGGGAAATCTTTGCTCTAAACAGAGACCTACGAATAATGCTTCCAGACCCTGGGGCCACATGACCTGTTAGAGACCCAAAAATCTTGCTTTCTAATTCAGAGGCCCCTTTTGTGCGCTTCTGCAAACTTGGGGAAGTTATATCTGCTATTGAGCCTCAGTTTTCTCATCTGTAAAATGGGGACAACAATAACATTCTCTCAAAATCCTTGTGAAGACAGAGAGTTGCAAAGCATTCCGCATGGCAGTCCCTGGTTCTCAGTGTGTCCCTCCCCTCCCATGAAACATCCATCAAAAGGATGGATACACACATACAAGCACTTTAGGGATAACAATACTTCACGGCCATATCACACTTTGCAATTTCCAGATTGCACGTGTCATCTCTTTTTCTTATTTTGAGATGGAATCTCACTCTGTTGCCCAGGCTGGAGTGCAGTGGCGCCATCTCGGCTCACTACAACCTCCCTCTCCCAGGTTCAAGCGATTCTCCTGCCTCAGCCTCCCGAGTAGATATGACTATAGCCCACCACCATGCCTGGCTAATTTTTGTATTTTTAGTAGAGACAGGGCTTCACCATGTTGGCCAAGCTGGTCTCAAACTCCTGACCTTCAGTGGCCCACCTGCCTCAGCCTCCCAAAGTGCTGGGATTGCAGGCGTGAGCCATGACGCTGGGCCACGTGTCATCTCTTTTTCTTTTTTTTTTTTTTTTTTTTTCACATGTCATCTCTTAAAGATACACCATCTAATCGATGGAACAGAGTCTTCTCTTCTATATTTGACTGGTGAAAAAGAAACAAGTTTCCAAAAGCTTAAGTCAGATCCCCTGACTCCTCCAGCAGTCCTCATCCCACTCCATGGTGAGGCCTCAGAGATCCCGTCTCACGGACTAGACAAACGGAGCCCAAAGCAAAGGCAGCCAGAGACTGTCATCAGGTTTCTCAGCAGCGCAGCTTGTGTGAGTGGCCACCTGCGCCCTTCTCCTAAATCAGTGCTTGTGTGGAAACTTTAGGACCATGTGGGTCCCCTTCTCTCAGCTCCACATTGGGGTCCTTGAGAGGCAGAGGGCTGGCTGGAGGATAGGAAGGGTTGTCCCCTCCCCTCCCAGCAGGAAACCTCTGGGATGAGACCTTCACTGTGAGAGGCAGCGGGACAACACGGGTAGAATAGCTGGGCCAGTCAGTTCTTTCCCTCCTCCCTTTTCCTGCTAGAAGTCTACTTGCTCCTTGAGAAATGTGTCCTCCATTCCTGCCCCCCTCTATTTTAGGGGCCCCATGGTTTAGCTCCCATCCCTGTGCGTCACCCCAGCTGGGTCCTCGTCCTCCCAGCCCCTCGGCCAGGTGGAGGATGCTGACCTGACCGCCCGCCTGCCAGACACCCTGGGGCTTTTGCTCGCAGAGGGCCTTGGCCAAGGGGCTGTGGCGCTGGGTTGGCGCCTTTCTCACTGCCCGGCTCCCTCCTCACAGGCCCCTAATCCATCTCACCCAGCAGGAAGCCCTTAAGCTACCTTTTCAGTGGCCTTCACCAGCCCACTGTGGGCTGTGCCTTTCTATACCACCCTTGGCAGGAGCTGTGTTATACAAGCTGGAGAGAGAGGCCCCTGCAAAGAGGTCAACGTGCCTAAGGCAGCTTCCAGCTCCAGCAGCCTCTCCTCCCCAGGGTTCCCCCGCTGGTACACTGGTACACTGCCTGGCATCCCTGGGCACTGACAGCCCTGACTGACTCACATCAAAGCCCCAGACTGGGTCCAGGTGAGAGGAGGGATGCTAGGGGGACAGTGGGCAGAAGGCCAGGGTCTGGGGAAGTGTGGCAGGCATGAGGGGCTCCTCTGGCTCTGTGCCAACTGTCCTTTTGGCAGGTCTCTCCATCTTTCCTCTGCTTCCACCCCCTGCCCCCAACTCCCCAAAGCCCATTCACTGGCTTCTCAGACTCAGTTATGCAGCCCAGACAGGACTGGGGGAGCATGTCCTCTGGAGGCCACCTCAACTAAGTGTTTCAGACAGGAAGGGAGTGAGGTGGGCAGGGGCGCTAACAGGTTCTTTCTCTCTTCCTAGGTTGTGTTTGGTTTGGGCAATTGCTTGTCACTCTTGGGGCATGGGCCTCACAGCTTGGATCGTCCTGGGACAGGCTTAATTTCAAAATTCCACGGCCCCTGCAAGTATCCTATTGCTGGTTCTGATTTTCTGATTTTGGGTTTGGAAAATGGTTCTTTTTTTTTTGAGATGGATTCTCGCTCTGTCACCTAGGCTGGAGTGCTGGAGTGCAGTGGCGTGATCTTGGCTCACTGCAACTTCTGCCGCCTGGGTTCAAGTGATTCTTGTGTCTCAGCCTCCCAAACAGCTGGAATTACACGCACCTGCCACCACATGCGGCTAATTTTGTGTTTTTAGTAGAGATGGGGTTTCACCATGTTGGCCAGGCTAGTTTCAAACTCCTAGCCTCAAGTGATCTGCTCACCTCGGCCTCCCAAAGTGCTGAGCCACTGCACCCTGCCTAGAAAATGGTTCTTATGTGACCTGGTCCCTATCTTGGCCTCAACCCTTTCCCTCCCCTCTCTCTCCAGGAAGAAATATCCCCTTTGCACCTAAGCTTCTTCTCCAAGTCCCAAACCCCAGTGCTGTCTCCCAATCTCCACTCCAAAAAGCCAGCATTCTGCTGATTAGAAGTGGTTACCAAAGAGTTGGGGGTGCCTCTGGGAGGTCTGTTTGTAGTTCAGATTCTTCTCATTCCAGGCTCCGCAGGCTGTCTTTAAGGAAAGGGCCTGGGATGGGGGGGGAGGGGGCAACATCCTTGGGGCACCAGCTGCAGGGAAGGAAAGCTTCCTGGGGAGAGGAGGGAAGTGTTCTTCTCTTGCTAGTGAATGCCATCCACAAGGTAGGAATTGCCTCTCCCGGTTCCATCACTGGAGTCCCTCCCCAACAAGCTGCCTCATCATTCAGGCTCCTCCCAAGGGGCCTGAAAGGAGCTTTGCAGAGCTGAGGCCCTGATCTCTTTCTTCACTTCCGAATGAGTCCGTTTCTACCTTTTTGGGACACTTAGAGATGACTAAGAGTTTGGAGGGGGTGTGCCTCAGAAGAGGAATGCTTGGAGAGTGACTGGGTCAGCCCCAGCTTCAAAGAGGCTGTATCAATCTGTCCCCAAAACTGAAGTCCCTTGTAGACCCTTCCTTACTTTAACCAGCATTCGCATATGTGTCCCTCTAGACTAGCAACCCGTAGGCCTCGAGATTCCTCAAGGATTAATCAGTGACAGCCATGGGAGAAAGCAACCAACCCCAGGGTCTTAGAAGTCTGACACCTGCTGCCACTCCCCGGAAAACTTCGTTCTCTAGCTGCCTCTGCCTGTTCTACCGACAGCAGGAAAGACCAACACTAAAGGCTTATATTGTCTGCTTTGTAAAGCCACCACTTGATCTTATCTTCTCCACCCTTCAAGAGAAGATCAGTGTCCCTCTCTTATCGCTGGAAGAAGAGTCGGAGCTACAGAAAGGGAGTGACCTATCTCAGCGAATGCAATGAGGAAGCAGAGCTGAATCTGTTGAGTCCAAGTCCAGGACGGTGGTCTGCCCAGCATGCTGCCTCGTGACTAGGTCTGCCCCATGCGTGTGTGTGCAGGCCCCCATGGTGACCTCTGGGTGACATTCTGCTTCTGGGTTACAGAAAAGCATGCACCATCTGAGCTCCCCTTTCCAAAGCAACTGTCCATACAAAACCAGTTTCTCATTCAGTCCTCACTTCAGAGGGAACAGGACAGATTTATTGTGCCCATTCTACAGATGGAGAAACTGATACTCAGAGAAGTAAAAGGATTCACTGAAGGTCAGAAAAGCATTAAGCACCAAGACCAGGACACGAGCAGTCAGGTGTCCTATGTCCACTTCATGGGTTCTCACAATGATGTCAGATTTGTCACTTCACTCCTTCTCAGATTGGAGATGAGAATATATTTAAAGAAACAAAAGAGAATACATTTCTTTTGTTTGCTTGGTTTGAGACAGGATCTTGTTCTGGCACCCAGGCTGGAGTGCAGTGGTGCAGTCACAGCTCATTGCAGCCTGGACCTACTAGGCTCAAGTGGCCCTCTGCCTCAGCTTCCTCAGGAGCTGGGATTACAGGTGTGCATTACCATGCTTAGCTAATATTTGTACTTTTTTTTCTTGTAGAGACAGGGCATATTCGTAAGTAAATGTGGCTCCGAGAAACCAGATGCTTGTGAAAACTGGAGACTAGAAATCTGGGCCCTAGAAACCTGGCTTAATCGTTTTTCCTCCTCAGAGCTGAGCTTCTCCCCTCCCTAAGTGTGGGTTCCAGAGGTGGGGCAGAACGTATGGAGAGGAGAATTGGGCTCGCTGTCCAGGAAAGAATGTTTGTGTCTTAGATTACCCAGCCCAGGGAGTTCAGACCTTGCCCTATTTACAGAGAGCCTTGATTCATTTAACAATTTTCTTGAGTGCCTATGACACGCAAGGCACTGAGATATGCACAAAACCCAAGACACAGCCTCTGCCCTCAAGAGATTATCTTGCTGGGAGATGGGGAGGCAGTCGTTAGACATATGTAGGTAACACATGCCACATGCTGAATGGTGTAAGATAAACATCAACTCAGAGAAAGGACGGGAGTGGTATCAGGGAAGCACCACAGAGAAGGGGACTTCAAGGATTTACAGTGGTGGAATGGCTCTAGGTGTCTAATCAAAAGAGATTCAGGTCAGGTGCTGTGGCTCATGCCTGTAATCCCAACACTCTGGGAGGCCGAGGTGGATGGACTGCTGAGCTCA